>NC_022017.1:24123857-24167550 GCF_000317375.1 Microtus ochrogaster | reverse complement strand
CTCCTCCTCCTCCTCCTCCTCTTCCTCCTCCCAGGCCTGCAGCAACAGAATAGTCATTCCAACCTGGCAGGAAGTGAGCCTCTAGGCCATTTTCATGTTGTATCTTCCTGCTGTGGCGGTGAGTCATTTGCATGCCATTCCTATCTGCTTGAGCAAGGCAATTACCACTGCTTGCTGCCAAACCTGTCGGCTCCCTACCAGCTGGCCTGGAGGGGAGGCATCCAAATGAGCACTAACTGTTGATCTTGAGGAAAGCAACATGACAGAGCTGTGTCTTCGCCCAGGTAGGCGGGAGGAGTGGCAGTCACAAATAGAATGGTTGACACTGTGGGTTCCCTTGGGGGACATCTAGGGAAGTACCCAGAAATGTCTCCGACATATCCCGCTGAAGACAGGTTTGCTCAGCTGTGTCTTTCCCTCTGTGCTGTCACAGCCCTTCACACTTGTGAAGAAAATGTCCTTTCTCCTGTGGCCTCTACTGTGCCACAAGACTGTTTTTTGGACCAAGGGGTCCACTCTATGTGACCTCTAGCAATAGCACCTCTGAGGGAAGTGGAGCCTGGAGCTCCCCCCAGGGCAGGGTAGACAAGAAAGTCTCTAATTTATGGTCATTTTTATTTGTCCCCTGCCTCCTGTGGTCACTATCTGTCCATGACTTACCCACCCAACACTCACTCACAGCCTCAAAGGTAAAAGATAGGGGAATTAGGATCAGACCAAACTCCCGCTCTAAAGCCATTAGAATCCGGATATTTGAAGTTTTATTTTCTCATTTGGAAGATGGGAAATAAACAGCAGTTTTTTTTTTAAACCAGGACCTGATATGATACAAGAAGTTTAAGTAATTATTATAATGTGCTGTGCACAATAAATGGCAGAATTGACCATTCCCATGAACACGCTGCTGCAGCTAATGTCCTTCTCTGTAGTTCTGCCCAACTGGTTATTTTGCCCCAATTCTACACCTGTCCAGTCTACGCCTGTGAGGTGCTCACTTTGTTACAGACATCTCTCCACCTGCTCACCCAAAGCATCTTCTCCTCACTGCGGGTCCACGTCTTCCCATTGCTGCCATGCTCCAGTCCATCATTGGAGCCACTTGTGAGAAATCAAACGGCCAAACTGTGGAGTCTCCTGCAGAGGAAGATGCTGGAGAGATCGGGCAGTGTGCTAGTGCTAACTCCAGCACATCTTGCCTTCACTGCCACCAGCCCATCTTTAATGAACATGAGATGTTTGTGCCCAAATATTTACTGAGTTCATTTTGTGTGCTGAGCCAGATAAAAGCTCTGGCCCTGAGATCCTGTTTCTAAGCTCGCAGCTGTCCTTGTGGGATTGCTGTCACTTGGAGTGATGGTTGCATCTCCTGGCATTCCCAGGCTTAAACGCTGTGAGACAGTGCTGAGTTATAGAATAATCATGGGCTTTGAACACAGAATTCCATTTAAGATTGCTTTTTCGAAGTCTTACAGCTATCCTGTTTCCCCAATCGCTGCTAAAACATCACTGAAGAGAAAGCTGCACAGGGATTGACCACATTTTCATTTCAAATATGGAATGTTTGGATTAAATAAATATTAGATGCAAAAAATGTATATTGGATTGAAAATCAGAAAAATCTAACACTTGTATGAATTGAGCATGCATTTTCTAATCAAAAATTAAGAATTGGAGATACAGGCTCCATCACTTAGGAGCACTGTGCTTATCCAAGCCAGAAGTAGAAGAAGGAATACTGTCTGCACAGTACAGCAGCCTATGTGATGAAGGAACTATGAGATATACAGGTGGCAGGTTGCTCGACGCAGAAGCAAGCTAACATCTCACAGCCACAATCTGAAATGAACCATTGCTGGAAGACAAAGGCTGAGCCTGCTGTTGGGGGTCAGGGTACGAGCCTTCCATCAAACATAGTGTAGAAAGCTCGAGTGTGCTCAGTTATAGCTATACCCACTGTGAACGCATCACATGTGCACACACAGAGATATAGGCACACATAGCACATACATCTATGCACAGACATGCACTTGTATATGCACATGCACACAGAATCACATACTCACATAGAGCATCCATGGGTAAACAAAGAGCTGAAACCGTGACCTGTGCAGAGTTGGAAGTGTGTAGACTAGATCCAGGAATCCACAGCACATGTCATACAGGGGGACCTCACAGGGCAGTTAAAGACTTCTAAACAGACAACCAGAGTAGATGACCAGAAAGTGGGAATAGTGTTATAAATCACATGGCACTTTACTTCTAGTTACAGTGGGCCAAACAACCTAACAGACATTCTCTTTGGAGGCTCATAGAATGGGGGTGGGGGAGGGGAACCAGGGGCCCATATGTCTAGGGAGGTCACAGCTGATTCTGCAGCAGGGCCTCAACCCTCCTTCTATAGTAGTAGTGCACAAGGTACACATTAGATTCTTCTGTGGATAGAATGTCTCTGATATAGCATCCCTGGCCACATAGGGCTCTTGAACACATGACATGGTCAACCATGCCTGGGGAGCATAATTTGCAGCATTATCTGTAGGCAGAAGTTTCTGTCCCACCTGGTCCCGAAGTCATTCAGTCCCAAATAAACACACAGAGACTTACATTAATTATAAACAGTTGGGCCAATTTTCAGGTTGATTGCTAACTAGCTCTTACAACTTAAATGAACCCATAATTCTAATCTATGTTTAGCCATGTGGCTTGATACCTTTTCTCAATAAGGCATTCTCATCTTGTTTCCTCTGCATCTGGCTTGTGACTGTGTCTCTGCTTTTTTCCCCCATAATTCTCCCAGTCTCTAGATTGGGCACTGGCCAATCAGCGTTTTATTAAACCAATATGAGTGACAAACCTTTATAGTGTAGAAGAGCGTTATCCCACAGCAATTATTTAATTTAGCTTAATTATTAAATTAAGTTTTTATTTATTTTTAACTGATGCATAAAATGCAAATGATGTATATGTTCATTAATGAGGTACCATGTGGTGTTTTGATACACACACAATGTATACTGTTTAAAGCAGGTGAGACATTTCTGTCTTCCCCCAAATATTTATCATTTGTTTATGATGGAAACATCCACCTTTCCTTCGGTACCTCCTGGGGGTGTGCAGTCTGTTCGCATCAAGAGTTTAAATGTGTGTGACTGACGTGGCTATATCCGGCTACACAGCTCTGAAAGCATTCATCACGAGTGGAGAAGGAGCTTGGAAGAGCAATGAGATTTTGTCTGGTATCATAGTGTCACCCTGCCTAGGCTAGCATGAATTGAGTGATGCCACAGAAACTTAGGATGACTGAGGCCTGCCAGTAACTGCTGAGAGTAAGTTTAAAGATGCTTCTGCAGAAGTCCTAGTGGGGATTCACTAAAATGTTGTTCCTTGGTCTGTGCTGCTTCCACACTGCTGCAGCACAGCTGAGCCATGCCAATGGAGGGCACAGGAGTAAGGGTCACTGCAAAGTGATGTCCTTAAAGGATCAAACCTTGACTCCAGCTGAGTATAGCCAGGGGCCCTGAGATGATTGGCATTCACATGCCAGCCACAGAGCTAAATGTGAATCCTCTGTAGAAGTCTGTTGTCTTTGCTATCAGATACCTCTACAGAGTTTCATATTCAGTATTTAGCATCTGTTGCAAAATGACATGAGCAGTCATCCACACATCCCCAAACCCCCAAGACACAATAGAAGCATGGACCAAGCAGCAGGACCAAGGAATAGGAGTTACATATCCATTGGAAGGATTCAGAACATGAAGTATCAAATAATCTGTTAAATAAATGCATGCACCATCTCTAAGAAAGCATGATGAAAACTTGCAACTAACAAAATAGGTGGTGAAAAGTCTAAAGTTACAAAGTGAGGTTAGACAAAGCTGAAGAGAGAATGAGCAAACTGGAAGACAGATGAGAGGAACACACTGAGCCTCATGCTCAGGGGTAAAAAGACTTCAGAAATTAAAAAAAAATAGCAACCTTAGCATAATGGAAAATTGAGTATTTGTGTAACTGGAGTCTTGTAGTGGAGGGAAGAGGATTCGTATTTTAAAGCAGAAAGGATGAGAGTGCTCTAAAAGTAACTGCAAATATCAAGTCCTGCTGAGTGTGAAACCATGGACAATATTAAAAGAATGTACATAGATCTTACATAGAAAACTTATTAGAACCAAAGACAAAAAAAATGATAAAATGAGCAATTTTCTTCAAAGGTTTTCTTCAAAAAAGCAATGATAAAATGACAGCTGATATCTTTTTTTTCCTTTTTTAAATTTTTTTTTATTTAATTAAGGATTTCTGCCTCCTCCCTGCCACAGCATCCCATTTCCCTCCCCCTCCCATCAAGTCCCTCTCCCTCATCAGCTTGAAGAGCAATCAGGGTTCCCTGACCTGTGGGAAGTCCAAGGACCGCCCACCTCCATCCAGGTTTAGTAAGTTGAGCATCCAAACTGCCTAGGCTCCCCCAAAGCCAGTATGTGCAGTAGATATCTTGAGAGAAAAATGAAAACCAGATGACGGGCACATTTTTAAGGCAGTTTAAATGTAAAACTGATGAGAAAATAACTAGTTTTAAAGTAATCCTTTGGTCAAAAACATCAATTTGGAACATGTTTTCAATTTAATGTTAATGGATATGATACAAACCAGATGACTGGGGAAAGTCTGAAGTGATGTTCAAAACTGATGCTCCCTTACAAAGTGGGAATAAGAAAGAAAAATGTGGTGTGTTGTCATACAGGGTGGTAGAAAGTGCCATGTGATGATTTGTCTTTTATAATGTGTGAGACTTCAGTCTCTGTCTTGAGAATTCCCATCTGTAACATTAACTAAAGTGTTTTTAAAAGCCTACTTTGTGAAGAAAAAAACCACTGGTGTTGAAGTAGGGGATGAATGGACCATCTTTTAAGTGAATATTTACCTTTCAATGGATACCCATGAGGATAAGCAGCCAATATCTTATGAAAGGAAGGAAATGATTTAGATGTAAATTATAAATTATTGAAACTTATTGAAATGATCAGAAGGTGTTTTTGAATGAATATGGGCATCAGAAAGATTAATCAGACACAAAAACACTAATAACACTAATAACAAGTGTGGGCATATCACATGATGGGGGATGTGAAGGTTCTTCCTTATGAGACTAACAAAGTGAGCATGTTGAGTTGATGACATCTGACATTCATGGGCAGATGTAACTGGAGGCTTCTCTGTCCTGCTCAGCCCTGCAGCCATTTCTAAATAATTACCCAAAGACTTAATATTAATTATACATGTTTGACTAATGGCTCAGGCTTATTACTAGCTAGCTCTTACATTTAAATTAACACATTTCTATTATTGCCACATGACCCATAACTTGCTGGTGGTACTCTGGCATGTTGCACCTTGGGCTCCTGTGGCATTTCCCAGATGCCTCCCTTCTTCACCTGTATCTCTGCCTTGATTACTTGTCTGGCTCTATTCTACCTTGATATAGGCCAACGTGGTTTTATTTATCAACTGGTGAGAGCAACATGCATTCACAGCATGCAGGATCCCATAGCAGGCAGAGAGTTTTTAAAAATAAGATGCAAAGATAATTTTCAAAAATCCTAAAATAGAATAAAATTCAACTAAGGTGAAGAGCTTAAGTTTGTGAACGTTCTGTAAGACAAAGAAGAGAAAGGAGAATTTCCAGTCAGTAAATGTGACTAACTCAGGCTGTGGGTAAATTAGTGCATATCCTACTGTATTTACCCATTTTATATTACTATGACAACATTCCCAAGAGTAAGTTTTCAAAAGAAAAGAGGTTTGCTTATCTCATAGTTCTGAAAGTTTAAGGCACAATGCTGGGTCCACCCCAGCTCTGATGAGTACCCTGTGTTGGGATAATCTTTTTGTACACTGTGTGAAAATTTCTCTGTTTTATCTCATCTGCCTAAGGCCCCTTCTGATTGATTTAATTAAGAGATGCATGGCCAATAGCTAGGCAGGAGAGGATAGGTAGGACTTCCGGGCAGAGATAGGAACTCTGATAAAGAATCTAAGTCAGGAAATTCTCAGCCAGATGTAGAGGATGTCAGATGTACAGTACTGAGGAGACGCAAGAAGCCATGTGGCAGAACATAGATTAATATAAATGGATTAGTTCAAGTTATAAGATCGAGTTGAGAACAAGTTCAGGCCAAGCTTTCATAATTAATAAGGAATCTCTGTGTCATTCATTATATGGGAGCTGATCGTCCAAAGAAAGGCCTGTTACAGCTCTGAAGGATGTTTCTCATAGTGGTGAGAGCACACCCATGTAAGGAAGGGAACACACTTTAAGACAGGGAAGCAGAGGGAACCAAAGTTCTACAACACCACTCTTGGATGTCTCCTGGATGCAGTGACTGTCTCCCAACTTTCCCAAGGCCCTGGAGCCCAATCTTCCAAGTCAGGACTCTAGAACAGCTAAGCTGCAAGCATCCAGGAATGCAAAGGTGTGAGGAAGCTGTGGCTCCATTTGAGTGTGTCAAGGGTTTAACTGCCATAAAGCCCACAATTGTGCTCTGAGACCCACTTTGGCTGAGTCACTTGTAGGTGTATAATCACTAATAAGCACACGTAACATGTTTATAATTGCACTGTTCTTCAGGTCAGCAACTGAAAATATCCTAGATGCTTGGTTTAAAGAATTATGAGGTTTACACAATAATGTATTGTAGCATTTATAAAATAGCATTGGCAGTTATGGAGGAAAATGCAGATGAACTTTACAGACTGAGAGAGTGTGTGTGTGTTTACTTTAGAAAATACAAAAGTGACCTGTAAGATCAGAAACCATGGCAATACTCACATTAGGATGATGGAAGGGGAGGAGGCAATCAAAGAATATTATGGCTATAGGTGATGTGCTCTATAGACACTGGTGACCTGCTGAATAGACACTGATGATGTCCTATTTCTCTGCACAGAATTGATATATGGACATAGGTGTGTCTTCTATATAATGCTGTTAAGTGAATATACACACATATATACATATGCACACGTACATGTGCACATGCACACACACGTGTGCAATACGTATACATACACATTAATATATATGCATACATAGACCATAAACATATGCAATATGTCTTTATATACATTAATTCAAATCACTGAAATAAACGAAAGAAGTATCAACTTGGAATTCAACATGAACAATCTCAGCTAAGTCTGAATAATGGGATAATTAACTTCAGAAGAATGTTTATAATAATGCATTATGTTATGAACTGTGTTTCCTGTGTGACTCCCCATGTGTTTTCACAGCACAAACTAAGAAAGTATTGACTATGAACCCGTATTAGAATTGTTGTATGTAGATGGCAAATTATTGGTGAGGTAAAAATTATATGTGCACATATGCATGTGAGTATGTGAGTGTGTACACATGTGTATACATGTATGTTATTTGTGTACTGTGTTGAATGTGTGTATGTGAGTGTGGTGTTTTAGAGTAATCACAAGAAAATCAAGCCCCAGCCTCCTCGGCAGGAGGTGCAGTTCAGTACTGATGGGGGAAATGAGAGCTGTAGCAACAGCACATTGTGTCTGGAATCTTGAAGGAACAGATGAGGTCACTGTTCTGGGCTTTAGCCAGAGAAGGTGTAGGTGCAGAAGGCCACTGCGGAAGATGGGAGACAGCGTTGCAACGCTGTGTTGTACAAGTTTGACATAGCTTAACATTTAAGAACTGACCTGTGATTACCCTTCAGGTGTGCTGCGGATTAATATTTAGTAACAGTTATAACAAGGCCAGCTGGATTGGGTCTGAAAAAGCCTGGGATCAAACCGGACTCACTGAACATAGCGGACAATGAGGACTGCTGAGAAGTCAAGAACAATGGCACTGGGTTTTGATCCTACTGCAGGTACTGGCTTTGTGGGAGCCTAGGCTGTTTGGATGCTCACCTTACTAGACCTGGAAGGAGGTGGGAGGTCTTTGGACTCCCCACAGGGCAGGGAACCCGGTCTGTTCTTCTGCTCTTCGGGCTGATGAGAGAGGGGGAGTTGGTTGGGGGAGGGGGAGGGATATGGAAGGGGGTGACAGGGAAGAGACAGAAATCTTTAATAAATAAGAAAAAAAAGGAGCATGTACCTCAAGAAACACCACACGCACACACACAAACGTGCGCGCACACATGCATACACACTACATGTGCAAAAGTCATGTAATAACTCCCAAATGTTACAGATTTTCAGGAGATGTGAGCTGAAGTCTCTTTGTCAACTGGACACAAGCGAGGATCAAGGCAAGAGGGAGACTCGACTGGGGAATAATTGTCCCCATCAGATTGGCTGTGATATATTTTCATGATTTATGATTGACATGAGAAGGCCCATCCCACAGTGGGCAGTGCCACCCCTAAGCAGGTGGTCCTGGGTTACATGAAAAAGCAGACTGACACCTTTGGTAGCCTGGCATGGAGTACACATACTTTTAATCCCAGCACTCAGGAGGCAGAGGCAGAGGCAGAGGCAGAGGCAGAGGCAGAGAAAGAGGCAGAAAGGTCTCTGAGTTTGAGACTAGCCTGGTTTACAAAGTGAGTTCCAGGATACCCAGAGATACGCAGAGAAACCCTGTCTCACAAAACAAAAATAAAGATAGGCTGAGCAAGCCACGAGGGGCAAACCAGCATCTGCTTCAGTTCCTGCCTCCAGGTTCTTGCCTTAAGTTTCTGACCTGACTTCTCTCAGTGATGCAGTGTGATGAGAAAGTGCAAGCTGAAACTGACTTGTTTCTTCCTCAAACTGCTTTTAGCCAGTGTTTTCTCATAATGACAGAAAGCAAACTAAGACAAGAGAGATATCCATTTCATCTGATATGATTACGATGTCACAACTAGATAAGACAGTCTAAGCAAGGGACTATATTAAATTCCATGTCAATCAGATAAGTCCTAAGTCATTATTATCAAGATCAACAAGGTCTAGAAAGGGCATCAGGTGACAACTTCACGGGGCTAATGATGAGAATCCAGAGATAGCTTTAAAAAATTACTCTTGCCTGGGCTGCACAGTAAGAGAATAAAGGACAAGCTTTATCTCCGCAAGTGCTGCAGAAACAAACACTTGGTAGAAGTCAAGTCCATTCCTGATTTTAGAACACCCACTTAGAAAACATGGGATAATGAAATGCTCTTATCTTGATCAAAAGTTATTTACCAGCAAATGGAAGACACGTCTCACTTAACAGAGGAACACTCTGGGTGATTTCTCATGTCAACCCCATGAGAATGCCCATTCTGTATAACCTAGGACTGAGGAGCTGAAAATTCTTGACAATGGGAAAAAAATGAAAGAAAAATGTAAGCCATGACTAAAATGGTATTGGTTATATGATTATTCTCTGTCCAACAAAAATGCAAAGGCATGAGGTGACGTCCGAGAACCAGTCAACAGAGTTCAGCAACCAAACTAAATCTCAGCCCCTGAAAACCGATGGCTTTTCCTTAAGTAGCAGCAACCATACAGAAAATGTTATGTGAAAAACTGCTATTCACAGGGTAACTAACAATAAGAAACGACTCCAGACTGCTTGTCTATTGAAAGGCTGAGCCGTGGCCTGACTTGATTAATAGGCCTATCGCTGTCCAAGGCAGGCTAAAAGTCAGCCACCCAGAACACCTAACAGGTTTGCTAATGTCAAGTGTGGGTTTGGAGACACGACCTTCTGCAGGGCTGTGCAGGACCCGTGCTCCTTCTGGCTGTGATTCTATGTCTCGGTGGCCTTGGATTCCCAGGAAGTCTAAGCTTAGAAGTGGGGGATCAAGTGAAGGGTGACAGGCAGTTGCTGCAAGTTGTGTGGGACCTGTTCCCTCTCTATTATTTGGAGCTGAGGCACCTGGTGGCCCCACAGTGAAGGAAGATGGGAGTCATTGCCCCCATGTGCAGGAGGAGGAAGGGTATGGCTGGAGTCTCTGACCTTCACATCATGATGCGTGTGTGCTCTCACACAACATAAATCAATAAAAGTCTAAAAAAATTAACTTTTAAAGATATGAGAAAAATACATTTGCAGTGTATTCTCTGCCCTTGGCTGTGCTGAGAGCCCTTCCAGAGTCAGGAAATCACCTTGGAGTCTTTGGTTGAGAGGCCACAGCTCTCTGACGCTAGTTCAAAACAAGTCATCATTGAGGGGGACATGTGCTTAGCACAGTGTGACTCACACAGGGGTGGCCACAGTAGAACTCCAGTCGCAAATACTGAGGGCTTATCAGAAAGCAAACTCAATGTGTATGAACCGGGCAAACTAAATCTTTCATATGCTTGTTAAACCTTGGTGCCCCGACAGATGTGATGGAGCAATGGAGATGCTGAGATCTGTTTCAGACATCACAGTGACATCGTGGGCAGAGTGAGTGGTTCAGATGCCACTGCGGTGTCAGGGATGGAGAGAACCGTTTTCACACAGAAGAGCCTGGGTGCTGGGGACCGGAGTGAAAAGCGGCGTAAGTCTTTTGACCTTTGCGACTATGTCAACAAAGAGTTTTAATGGTTTTATTTTATCTGCTCAATAGTTTCAGTGACCCTTAAGGGAGCAGAGGGACTGTAAATATTATCTTACATCCCAATCATAGAGGCACGGTGTAAGATGTAACAGGTGTAAACACGCACATCTGAGCTTCTGTGAGACAAAGAGGAATCCTCGGGGAGAGAAGCAAATAAGCCCAAATAAATGCAGCTGGCCAAGGCTGGAACCTGGGTCTCCCTGGGGGCATCTTCTGCCTTATAAAGGGAAATCCTTCTGTGAGATGAACTCTTTGGAAACACGGAAAAGACAGAGATATAACAGTGGCTCCTATTAGGAACTTGAAAGACAGCACATCCAGGGACATGTACTAGAAAATCCACCTGCCAACTCAAAGGAAGACGTGACCATCCCAACTAGGATTCCTGGCAAAATAAGAAATATGTGAAAGAAGCCATTGACACTTCTGGATCTAGAGCTGAAGCTCCATTTACTGACTGGTGCAGGAGACTCCAAGCGACGCAGGCGCTTTGTAGAAAACACGGGCTCAACGTCCTTAACCCTGCCTGAGGAACTTCAGCAGAAACAAGTATCCAGTGGATACTCTTTCCCTCAAGCCTCCAGAGGAGCTTTGAATGTAAAACATTTAAAATTCAACCTACTACCTTGAACAATAACCTCCAGAGACAATATGGACAGTGTAAGTAATAGATTTGCCAGTATCCCCAAGTATAACCCATATAGACACATATATGCATCAAAAATACAGCAGAACTCAAAAGATAACACTGAAAACATCAAAAAGGATAGACAATGAAAAACATGGGGGAGAGTTAGGAGAATTATCAAAATACAGCATTTGATAAGAAATGATGCGTTTTGTTAATCTAATCAAGAGAGGCTGCTGTGTCGAGCATAGAGCTTGGAACAGCTAAAGAAAGAATTGTTGAATGGAGTGTAAACCTGGAAAACTTTTATCTCAAGCACCTAAGCAGGAAGATGCGAGACAGAAAGAAGGGTTGGAAGAAAAGAGGCCTAGCATTAGCTAACCGGAGGTCTGACACAGAGAGAATGGGAAACATATTTAAACCCTCAAATACGTCAGATGATGAAACTTGTGACCTCTGTTCACCTTCGCATGGCTCTAAGGAAATATTGGCTGTGTCAAATAATATTCTCAGGAACTCATTTCTTAGGTTAAAACTGTGTGACTAGGCTGAAAGAAGAGCAATATTAGAAAGGAAGGATGGGGCAAAGTCACTCTAAAGCCCTTACCATTAAATATAAGGGATCAGTACGAAATCTGAGACTTGATTAAATATGTATTAATTATAACATGTCATTTTATTAATATTAAAATCGAGCCTGTTGTGAGCCAGAGATAGCTCAGCAGGTAAAGGCACTTCCTACCAAGCCTGACAACCTGAGTTTGGGTCTGAAGAATCCACATAGTGGAGGGAGACAAGTAAGTTTCTCAGTGTGCCTGACTTCTATAGGAATACTATGGTATGCACAAACACACAGAGAAACACAATAAATAGATCGGTTGGGGGGGAAAAACATGTGTCAGATAAAAATGTTGACATAGCAGAAAGAGTTGTAACCAAAACCAACTTTAAAGCATTAGGAAGTAAAGTCAACTCCATCAATCATGAGAATAAAAGCAAATGGATTAGACACATGTTGCCGATAGTACGGCAGAAATTCTATTAGAATTGTCTCCTGGAGTATTATCTGTAGGGCACACAGTTAAATACATACATGCTTTAAAGATAAAATAATAAAACCAAGTCTGAGCGACCCTGCAGAAGGCAGAGAGAAGCACCGGATGTCACAGTGCTGTCATCTGTTTCTCGAATGCCGGGCCACCGCAAAATGCTTCACAAATTTCCGAAAACCGACACTGGTATTAGTGATTGGAACAGAGTGTAATTTATCCAAGAATCAATTAGTTGGGAAATGTAACAGTTGAGGCATTGAACAATACATCTCCAAACAATCTGTCAGTCAAAACGCCTAAGCCAAAGCCAGAAAACGTCCTGGAAAAAGAAACACGGCACACAGAGCAGAGCTGAGGAAACTCTCAGAGAAAACAGAAACTTTAATGTATACCTTTCCTTATTTTCTTTGGAGTGTGTGTCCTCAGTCACATCTGCATATGTAAATTAGGTGCATTCCCTCCCTGGTTAGTCCATCCTCTCTACTCCCCTGACCTTGGCCATATAAACCGACCTTGAAGCTAATTCCTGGAGTTCTTTCCATAGTACTTATGAATTTCTGAACCCTTCTCACCATTTCTGTTCCCTCTTCCCTCATGGTCAGTGGCCAACAACCCCTGGAGGAAGAAGAAGACCTACAGGTCATCAGTATGCACGGCAACTACATATATATGGGATGTCCCCACCCGCCAGAAGCAAATACGGAGCTAAAGCATGAGGATGAAGCAACCTCTACATCTGTGGTGTTCTTACTCACTGACTGAGATGAAATGGTCCCAGGCTTCCTAACAGCCATACAGGCAAGCAGTACCCAGGAGCAGGATGAAGGATGTCCGTCTGACTTCTCATAACCAGTAGGCAAGTCCATTCAAGTCCATTTTGCAAAGATCTAGCAGTGTAAAGTTGAAATACGGGCACTAAAGTCCTTGTGTAGAACAAAGATGGTAGTTCTGAAAAAGAACAATGTGAAATCTAGGAAGAAAAAACACTGTATCTGAAATTCAAACAAGAAGTAATCAGATGGGCGTTGGAGTCGGTTAGAGACTTAAGGAGATGTAAAGGAAGCTGTAGTAAAGAAATAAACAGACTCAATGAGTAGAGTGTCCACCGTGCAAGCTTGAGGACCTGCTTTCAATCCCCAACACCCATGTAAAAAACCAGACACAGTGCTACCCACCTGCGATCCTAGCACTGGTAAAGTAGAGACAGAAGGATCCTTGGGGCTTACTCCCAGCCAGTCTAGATGAATCAGTAGCTCCAGGTTCAGTGAGAGAACCCTGGCTCAAAAGAAATGGTGGAGAGTGAGTAAGGAAGACAGCTGATGCTGAACTCTGACCTCCATAAGCAAGCAACTGCTTAACCGTGTTAAGTATTTTTATTTTATGTTTACGAGTGCTAGTCTACATTCCCATAAATTCACCAAGCGCATCTCAGCAGGCAAGAGCACACACTGCTCCTGCACTGTGATCCTAGCTCAAGAGGACCTCTTCTGGTCTGAGGGCACCCACCTGAGCGTGCATCTACACACACACCGAAACAATAAACCAGAGAAATAAAAAATTTTCAGTTTTCATAAGATTACTTTTGTTTTCTCTGTGGGTGTTTTGCCTACGTGTATGTATGTATGTATGTATGTATGTATGTATGCATGTGCACCATGTGTGTGAAGAGACCAGAGAAAGGGTGCCAAATTCTTTGGAACTATAGTTACAGATGTTATAACTGATAAATTGGTGCTCAAAATAGAACCTGGGTCTTGGCAAGATCAGAAAGTGCTCGTAACTACTGAACTATCTCTTCAACTCTTGACCTTCATGTTTTAGAGATAAAAGTTTGTCTATGTATATTATTATTATTATTACTGCTTTTCTTTTTTTAAATACAGGATATTGCTGTGGTGCTTGGGTTGGTCTTAAACTCCTTGACTCATGTAATCCTCCTGCCTCAGCTCTTAAGAAGCTGGGTCTACAGGCATGTACCTCAGTATCCATACTACAGACTGGACGCTGGGGTTAGGTATCTGCATGGACTGTAGCTGGTACTGTGTCTGAATCCAAACCACAGATCAACGAGGTAAAAAAAAAATTACAAATAGAAAAATTGTCAAAAAAAAACAAAACAGGATTTTGAATACACATAGGAAAAAATCCTCAAACTCATTAACAGAAAGATAGACAAGAGGTCTGTACAGTTCGGAAGTTCAAGAAACTGCTGCTCCAGGGCCCTAAAGGAAGTGTCACAGTGGGATATATGTTTATCTGCTGGATTCCCAGGGTTTCAACCCAATTCCTGGAGCAATAGGGAAGTGTGTGTCCCACAGCCTGGGAATCTGACTCCTGTCTTTGTGGCCAACCTTTAGATACATTAGGGGGAAGGCACATGACATTGTCTTTCTCCATTCAAATTAGTTTGACACACGGAAACCCTGGAAAACAGCAGAAATCCATCAAGAGGAAAATGGCTAAACAAATTGCAGTATATTCACATAACGGCGCACGGTGTGGAGCAGACAGATGAACTGGGGTTTTGTGCGGAGACACACATAACTCTCAATGCTGGGAGGATAAGCCAGCTTCGGGAAGATTCATACATTTTAATTTCATGTAGACAGTTTTATAAATAGAGAAATAAAATGCTGTGCACAGGAAGGCAGCAGACGTGCGAACAGTATGATGGGTACGAGGACTCGAATAAGCTGCAGTTTGTAAAGGGGTCACCACTGCAGGGGATGCGACCCGGGATGGCAGCAGGCACCCAGGGCCACACCTTTGCAGGGCGTTTCACAGTCTGACTGAGTCAGGGGCTCTCTTAAATCTCCCTATCTGTTTTACCGTTTCTCCTCCCCCCTTTCCTCAGTCCCTCACCCCATCCCCACTCTGTTCCCACTCTCCCACCCACTCCTCCATTTCTGTTTAGGAAAGGGCGGGTCTCCCATGAGTATCAACAAAACATGACATATCAAGATACAGTAAGACTAAGCACCTCTCCATGTATCTGTCTGGGCAAGGCGACCCAGTATGAGGAGTAGGGTCCCAGAAGCCTGTAAAAGATTTGGAGGCAGCCCCTGCTCCCACTGAGGAGTCTCATAAGAGGACCAAGCTGCACAACTGTAACATAGATGCACAGTGCTTAGGTCAGCTCCGTGTATGCCCAACCTGACACTGCCATGGCTCACCGAACTGGGGCTTCCTCATTTTTCTCTTTCCCTCTTCTCGTCCTGGGCTCCTATGTTCCTGTCCATCAGACCACCGGCCTCCATGGCCATGAGGAAGCTCTTTCCTTCACTCCTAGTCTTGCCTTCCATGTGCTTACTGGTCAGATAAGGATGCTGGGGGTTTAGTGGAGCGACTTGGAGGCAGTGCTTCTGCACAGAGCACGAGCAAGCCCAACTATCATGCATCAGTTTCCCTCCCTCCCTCCCTCCCTCCCTCCCTCCCTGATCTCCTCCCTCCCTCCCTTCCTTTCTTCCTTCTCTCCCTCCACCCTTCCTTTTCATCCCTCTCTCCTTTCCTTTCTCCCCCTATTTCCTCTTTGTTTCTTTCTCTGTTCCCTATTCTCTCCCTTTCTCTCTCTCCTTCCTTTCCCTTTATTTTCTTCCCCCTTTCTTCCCTACCCCTCTTCCCTTCTTCCTATTCTTTCCTCCCTTTCTCCCTCTTACCTCCTTCCTTATTTATTCCACCCACCCTCCTCCCCTCTTTCCTCCTTCCTTCCCTCCTAGTTTCATCTTTAACATTCATGGCTATGCACAGGAACAGAAGTCACAGAGGGACTTCAGGGACTCTCATCCATCCCAGTGTGAGGAAAGATGTCACTCCCCGACATGTTACTGAGAGATAAGTCTTAAAGTGGGGAGTTGAGGACAGAGAGGGACAGTTATAAACCTGCTGGCCTCGCTGTGAAGACCAGCCTTGAGCAGGGGACCTGCAGGGACAATGGAGAGAGGTACAGACTATCCCCACTTGCAGGATCCCACACCCTAGGGTGGAAGGAGTGCGGGATGGGGTAGATGGCAGGACCTAGGTCACATGGGAACCTGGAGAGGCCTGAGTGAGCCAGGAACCCTCGGTCTGTGAGCAAAGGCAAAGGCATCCACATCAAACACGGAGAAGAATGTTAGTAATGAGGCGGGGAGAGGGAGGAGGGGAGTATTGCAGTCTTCCTATAATGAAGACAATGAGGTCCAGATGAAGATGAGGCAGCATGTATATCTAGCTGGTAATGGCCAGGAGCAGGCTGTGGGTGGATGTTATTCCCTCCACTTTATTCCTCACAGGATGGACATGAGCAGAGTCTCGGCTGCCTCTTCTCTGCAGATGAGTGAGCAAAATAAACAATGTGAAAGTCATAAAATTAGGTTCCGGGTTTTAGAATCAGAAGCGTGCTGCCATGCTTCAACTTTGCTTCATGCTGGGTGTGGGTGGACACTGGTGTTAGGAATATTTCCTAATGTGAGCTCTCTGCCGAAGCAAAAATCCCAATCAAGCCAAATAACAACAAGCCGAATTCAAGCATATCCTGGTTTAATGGGATTCCTGCACTCTCGGGTGGCCCTGAGGGGAACCTGGAAACTGCCAATGTGACCATGGGGCGAGGAGGGGGTCTGGGGGAGATAAAGACCACGAAGGGACTTTCCGGGGAGCAGTTTAAATAGACTGGGGAAGTGGTCAAAATTTGGCTCCTGTCTGGACCCTTCTCTGGGGGAGGAGACAAGGTTTGGTGGGAACAGGGGAGAGGCCTCCAAAGATGGAGGCCGAAGACTGGGACTTACAACAGTGAGCAGACGCTGGGTGTGAGTGGACCCTGGGTGTGGGCAGAGGCTGAGTGTGGGCAGACACTGGGTGTGGGCAGACACTGGGTGTGGGCAGACACTGGGTGTGGGCAGACACTGGGTGTGGGCAAAGGCTGAGTGTGGGCAGACACTGGGTGTGAGCAGATGCTGAGTGTGGATGGAGGTTGGGTGTGGGCAGACACTGGGTGTGGGCAGACACCGGGTGTGGGCAGACACCGGGTGTGGGTGGACACCAGGTGTGAGTGGGCACATGCTGGGTGTGAATGGAGACACTCACTGGGTGTGGGTAGACACAGGTGTGGGTGGACACTGGGTGAGGATGGAGACTGGGTGTGGGTGGAGACTGGGTGTGGGTGGAGACTGGGTGTGGGTGGAGACTGGGTGTGGGTGGACACTGCATATGTTGTGAGGACTGTCAAGAAAAATTTGAAAATGGAGACCTAAAGGACAAAAGGAAACGTTATTGAGGGTGTAGTCCCAAGACATGATTTGCAGAGATCACTGAGTACCTGGTAGGACCATATCAGCACCAGCCTTTGGGAAGATTCCAGATCTCCAGAAGAGCCAACTCTGATCTATCTCTGTTCTCCAAGACTTCTGAGCCAGATAATCTCCATTTTCAAGAGTGCGGCTGTGTCTGCTTGCAACAGATCAGCATATCTATTGCTGGCCTCTCTCACAGGAGGAGGGGTGGGGAGGATCATGGGATGCTCACCTCAGGATCCAGGTCCTCCTCACAGTCGTTTTTACACCTTTCTGTCCTAATCGCACATGGTTCCTTCATCAGGGGCGGACTACTTTACATATGCTGGGGAAGACAAAGGAAGCGAGGCCGCCATCTGTGTGGTTGTAAGGAAGCCTCCATCCATGGGTGCAGATTTGCCACTGTGGCTGCTTTGGTTTCACCCCAAGCTCCTGTCAGTGACCTTTCACCCGTACTCTATAAGGCAGCTCGATGACCTCATCGCTTTCCCAGGGAGGCCTTTGGTCTGTTAGAAAACTAGAGTAGGGGAGGTAGATACCTCTTTGTCTCCCCTGGGAGAAAATTATCGCACCAGCACCCCAGGGTTAATGACCTTACTCAACGGACCCTCAGAATTCAAAGACTACAAACCAGGTCCTTAAGGACATTTCCTTCTAATTAGTTCGCTTGGGAGGGTGGCTCTATAGAACGCTGGTCACTGTGCTGTGTGGACCTCAGAAATTCCCATGAGAGTTCCCTATTAGAGAAACAACCAATACTGAAGGCTCTTGTGTGGATGACTCTTGGGAGTCCTTCCGCTGTGGAGGACTAAACCCTGACAAACATTTGTCTGCAGCCACAATAGACACTCTACCCCAAACTGCCACCAGATTCTCCCTGATGGCAGAATCTCTGCGCATGACGATGGCTGACCCATGCCTTTGGAGCCTGGAGTGTTTTGTTATACAACATTACATGACGACAGCAGACTTTGGGCCCAGGGATTGGTACCTGGTCAGTACTCAATGGCAGTATCTATTGCGTTTGCCACAAATTGACAGTGACATTTTCTGACAGTTGACATCCCTGGAGAAGGCCGATCCCCTCTAGATTCAAACCACAGAGGGCAACCGGCAGATGCTATCAACTGTCCCTCTGTTTGGATTAGCCAGAACCCTGAAGCCATGCAAGAGGAGCCAGCTACATGTGTGACAACACCATCCTGGTGCTACCTAGGAAGCCTAGGAGGACAAAATAAGCTATCCCTGTTTATGGAGTCATGACCTTGGATGCCCTTCCAGCTCCTTCCTGGGCGCCGCCTCAGAGCTGTACTTCCTGCTTCTTCTTTGGGCATTTGTACCGTGTTTCCTCTCTGAGACATGCCTTGTTCTTGATCTCTCTGTTTCTGAGCAGCCATCACTAGCCATGGGCTCTCTGGGTGGAGAAGGACTGAACGATGTCTCCTTTAGACTGATGCAGCCAGATCGAGGCTCCCTGAATAGAATGATACGCGCAGCATCCCAGCGAGACAAGGCAGTGTTTCTCCCCTCTGCCTGCTAAGAAGGCCTGGATTTCCATACATAAGTAGATAAACACAATGCTGGAAGGCAGACAGACAAAGCCAGAAGGAACCCACCATTCATTAACTTCCCCACACCCTAATAGGATCACAGAGGGTTGAGCCAGATTTCCACCCTGTTACCCCGGTCACAAAGCCTGTCTGTGCTTGTACTACCTGATAATTCTGGCTGTACCAGAAGCTGGCTGATGCTTCCCTAGGGAAAACTAACTCAGCTAGGGGCCTGAGCTATGCCAGGGGACCTCCACATGCCCTGCTTGAGCAGAGCCTGGCACATGCGGGTGGTGGGTTTTATCTCTGTACCTGAGCCTTTCAGCAGGAGGTTCGGTGCCCAGGGTGGGGGCTGTGAAGCCCGGGAAACTGATGAAGCTGCCCCGTACTACCCAACACTGCAAGCATCCAGCATTTCACAGCACTGTAGGGAGGAATCAGCCTCGCAGGAGTGGATCAATAGATGCTATCTTTCAAAAGAACTCTGAGCAGGAGCATATGTGGGGGATTAAGGACACAGCACGGGAGCAGGGAGCATGTGGCCAGAGCAGGTCAGGGCTTAAAGGTGGTAGACAAAAAGGACAGCAAAACCAAGTGACCATTTCTGTTCTGCAGCACTGGACAGAGGCCCATATGCCAAGAGCCATGGAGGTGGGTCTCCTGTTAGCATAGATTAATTGTGGGACTTCCTCCATCAGATTGGCCTGTGACACATTTGTGAGGCGTTTTCTAATGATGTAGAAGAGGGCCCAAGTCATTGTGAGTGGTGTCATTCCTGGAGCTGGACTTGGGCTGCTTGAGAGAGGTACCTGAGCAAGCCAGAGGAAGCAAGCAAGTGAGCAGTATTTCTCTGTGGCCTCTGTCTCAGTCCCTGCCTCCTGGTTTCTTCCCCGACTTCCCTCAGTGATAGACTGTGACTCAGAAGTATAAACTGAAATAGGAACACCATCCCCGGGCTTGCTCCCAGGTTCATGTGCAGCTACCTTTTGCCTGCCTAGGGATGGTGCTGCCCACAGTGGGCATTGCTCTGCCATGTAAATCATTAATCCAGACAATCTCTTACAGATATGGTCATAGGCCCATCTGGTAGAGTCAATTCCTCAACTGAGGTTCCTTCTTCCCTCGTATATCATGTTGACAAGCCAGAGCCATCACAAGGACCATCAGCTAGGGCTTGGTGTTCTTTCATCAGGTACCATCATACGGATTTGGTATCCCATAACATGGAGAGATCACTTCCCTGGCACACCCAGAAACTAAGAACCAGGCAGTAGACCCATCTGAGGACCATTTCTAGCACAAGGGAAGCTAGTTCAGGCTGAAACAGAAAGACCTGTTTGAAGAAGTCTAATATTGAGGATCCACGAGCAGAGAGGCTCCTGGTGGAAACTTGGATCCTAGCCTGAGGCATCTGGTGACTGGCATTGGGTGCAGAGCCCCGAAAGGTGGTATGGTGAAGAGTGAGTCAGAGCTGGGAGCAGTGCACCTGAGCCTTCAGCCTTCCCGTCCAGCACCTGTTCTGCCCAGTAAGACAGCCATCTCTGGACCCAGGGTCTCCATGGTCATGAGTAAGAAAACTGAATGCTTCTATTTTAGAAAATGAAAATTGTTGGCCAAAATCCAAACAAGTGTGTTCTCTTATCCATACCCTACCAACATAGGCTTTGGACACAAGACCTTGGGTAAGCGCTCCCAAAATGCTGTCCCTGAGAAGAGTTAAGCGCTGTCAGCTGCTAAACACTTTGTCCCAACATCTATTGGCTGAAAAGCTCCTGCCTCAAATTCTTTCACTTCAAAGGCACTGCCTCTGTGTGAGTCTCATCTGAAGGCAGGGCCAGAGGAGGACTTGCTTCAACCTCACCAGCATGGCTGTAGGCTGTAGCAGCTTCAGTTCCTCCAGAGCTGGGGGCACAAGGCTTTCTTTTCTCACTGGCTCCTGGCCAGGGACCTCCTCTCAACCAGCCCCACACTTCCCCCAATTCCACGTGAGAGAGGGAGAAACTGAGATAGAAAAAAAGCTGCTGCCTGTGACTTCATCTCCAGAGGTCACTTTTACCAAGTTCAAAGTTTTGAACTTTGATAAGCAAGCTGGGAGGTGCTGTCATTACTTAGGAAGGAGGCCATACCGGGTGAACTCTGAGGGACACAGACCACCAAACATCATTTTGGGCACACCACTTCCAGCTGAATCCTGGATCCCAAGGAATAACACACACACACACACACACACACACACACACACACACACACACACACCACATATACATATTTTGGGGCACACTAAAAGTCAATGAGTAATAACTAACATTTCTTAATCATGAAGACAAATCAATGTTTGCAGCTTTCAGTTCTTGAAAAATAGCATGTTTTTAAAAATGAGAACAAAATGCCCTGAGCTACTCCGTAAGCCACTTAGCTGACCCGTGAGGAGGTGAGGTAAGGTCCTTGGTCCTCAGAGGCCATACCTGTAATGTTTTTGTTTTGACAGGCTCTCACATATACTTCAGTCCCATGCTAGCACTGGGCTTACTACACAGCAGACTGATTTCAAGCTTAGAATTATCTTCCTGCCTTAGATTGCTAAGTAATGGGCTTTTATGTGTATACCATTGTTTCTTGCTGCTCCCACCATTGTCCGGAAGGACATATTAGTGGGTACCTCCACCAGTGGCTACTTGGAGGTTTCTCTGTGATGTCGCTGCTTTGCATTTCTGAGCGCATGTGTGCTTTTCCCCGCCTTGACTTAGTCTCCCATCTTAAAAAAGACCTCATGTGCCCTCTTTTTATGTAACTGTCCCTCCTTCTCCTGTGACCTCCCTGGTCTTGGGGGTGAGATGTCTCATCTTGAGTCACAGCTTCTTCTTCCTGTGGGTATGTGACTGTCCTCATTTCTTATTGCTACACGTCTCCTGAGCGTCTCAGGGGAGCCAAGATCATGTGCCCGGGGACTCTCGTATCCTCCTGACTGTCGGCAATCCCAGCTTCAGAGGACATTTGCTGGCCTGGGCGGAGGTTCAGATGCGATGAGATCACACATGAGGTCAGCATGAGTCCGGGATGGGGCTGTGATCGATTGGAACATCCTGGAAGAGCAGGTGGCTGTGTGTGGTGGAAATGGAGCGGGCTGGTCCTGGGTCATTATCTGAATTCTGAGGTAGCTGTCCTTACTGAGAGATCCCAGGTCCCCAAAGCTAATCACCACAACACGCCTACAGCTAAGGACCTACTATCTCATGCAGATGGTGTGTGTGGACAGTTCTAGAAGACGCCCACTGCCAGGCCCTGTCCAGCACCATAGGTGTTGAGTAAGGTGAAGTCAAGCACAGCTCTCTGCAGTGAGCATTCTTGTCAGTTTTCAGAAGAGAGACGGCAGGCGCCTCCCTCTGCAGAGCTAGGGTGGGGTTTAGAAATGCCAGCAAGTTCTAGTCAGAGAAGCACAGACAGAGTCAGGGCTAGAGACTCGCTAAAAGCCCCAGGGGAGGAGACCGAGGACAGGAATTAGAGAGCACTGTGTGTGCCCCGGGGGTGGACTCATCATGCCCTTAACAGACACTGTCAGAACAGAGGACACGGTGTCTGTCCACCACGGGATGAGTGGAGTCTGGGCAGGTGGCAAGCACAGAATGTGAACCCTGGTGCCATGCAATGTCCTTTTAGCCTCTGGGCAGAGCTACTGTCTGAGAAGACTTTGTGGCCCTCTCAAACCCCTGACCACTTGGCCAACTGACCTTCAAGGGACTTTAGCTAGAGCTGCCAGAGGAGAGGCTTTTGCATGGAGTGGGCTACCAGATGATCCAGCAGCTAGCTTCAAAGAAGACTCTCTGGGGATGTCATTAGGAAGACTGGGACATTTTGTTGAACCTTATGAATGGTCAGTCAGTACAACTAGGGGTAATTCATGAGGTTTCATTTCAGTGCTGGGACACCCTGAGGACAGAGCCCTTCACACACAAGATCTCCTTTGGCATCTCGTCTCTATGCGAAGGCACGTGAGGTCCTCAGAAGTGGTGGGACAATGGCTGCCTAGGGAGCTGTCCTTGGGCCTAGAGTCCTGGCTTTCCAGAGATGAGGAGGGACATTTAACATCTACCCTTTAGGAATGAGTCTTACATATACCACGCGTACTTAATTTCAAACCTTCCTTTCAGATGGAGAGGCAGAAAGGAGTCTCCTCTTGGCCTTCCCTGGTCTTATTGCTGTGGTGCCAGCATCCCTCTGTCTGCTCCAGGTGTCTGCTAACACAAGGTTTGAAGTCAGTCATGTGGGCAGTCCCGCATCTTGCTTTGAAGGCACTATGAGCCTGACATTGTCCATGGGTTCCCATCATGTGGATACAAACTGTGGAAGGCAAGGGACACCTGACATGAACCCGAGTGCCAAGACGCTGTGGGTGGAAAGGAGCTGCAGAAAGGTGCCAGGGCGATGCTGGAGGGAATGGTGTAAGACTGCTGGGGAAACATTCTTCGAGTTACCCTGGGTCCTGTTCTGAACACACTGGGAACCATCCCAAGCTGGAGAAAGAGGACTGAGCCCCATCCTTCCTGTGTGCCATGCCCACTTTCCGTCTTTGTGACTACAGAGCCCGTAGCTGCCACTTGTCATCACTGGTACTTCCCACAATCACTAGTTTCTCGGGAAAGAGAAGAGAAAGGTAGAGAACAAGCTCCCATCTGACCTCCAAGAGAACCTTGGAACCCAGATCTTGGGCTTTAGATGGGGAACGATTAGGCCTCCTCCACCCTTTCAGCTAGTAGTCAAAATCAGCGGGACTTCCCATATTACACCTTGAGTCCCGTCAAGACCAGAGTTCAGGGAAAGTAGACACACTGTATCCAGATCACCAAATCACTGGGAATACTCTGAAGCATGGGTGTGTTGGGTACAGCCATGTCTGTGTGCCCTCTGGCTGCAGACTGAGAAGGGGCTAAAAAGACCCTATTAAGGGAAAAATGCATTTTATTGCTCCTAAAGTGGTTTGAAGCTGAGGGTGGCCGCCATGGCAGCAGCAATGCCACCAGGCCCTCCGGGTCTGGACCTCACACTTGTGTTTTGAAAGGACTTGAACCTCTTTTCCACTCACCTGGTTTCTGGCTGCTGTTTTGCAAGCTCCACTGGAGTCCTGAGCTAATGGTGAATTTAATGAATTCTGTATTTTTTGCACCGGGGCCCTTTGAAGGTTTTTATTTATTTATTTTTTTTTTGTGAGAACAGAACTGAAGTAAGCCTCTTCTTATAGGAGAAGAATGTCCACACTGAACGACCACTGAAGAGTGAGGCACGGACGTGGGAGGAAATAACCATGTGGGCATGTGCTTCAGGGCCATTTGCCACGTTAGAGGAAGTGCCCCAAACTCTGAAAACAAGATGCTGAAAGGCGTTTGGCAAAATAATGGGGAAGTGTAAAAACATATACTTATGTATGTTTATAAAGACACAGTAAACATGTGTCTTTTTATATCTGTAAAAATGTATATTTGTGTGTTTAAGAATAGTCAAGTGACATGTGTCTATGCCTATGTATGGACACATACGTGCACACATGCATGCACATATATGCATGTGTATGCATGCATGCACACATAGTCATGTAAGAGCATTATGTCCTGGGGAGAATAGTGAATGTGGAGTATACCCCAGAACAGTGATGTTACGAAGCAAAGGGAGAACAGCACAGAAAGGAAATAGATACACACACTGAGATACATAATGTTGTGCTCTCTCTGCATGTTTGCAATGAATGCATTTGAGTATGAGATATACATAATGAATCTCTTCTTACATAAAAGGAAGGGGAAAGGACCAGAGAGAAGGTTCAATGGTTAAGAGTACGGGCTACTTTTCCAGAGGACCTGGGTTCAATTTCCAGACCCTACATGACAGTTCACAAGTGTCTGTAGCTTAGTTCCAAGGATCTGATGACATTCTCTTTCCTCCATGAGTGCCAGGCATGCAGTGCACAGACACAGATGCAGGCGTAACATCCATACACATGCGAAAGTAACAAAATAATGTTCGGCAGGAAATGAGTCAGTGTGAGAAGACAAAGACATGGTGTCCGTCAAAGGGAGCCATGATCAGTGCAGCGATGCTCCAGCTGAAGTTACTGTCTCCATTGGCAGAAGCCCATCACTGTTACTAAGGGCTGAACTCAGGGAGTCTGGCCACACTGCCTCTGGGTGACACTGGACAAATGGTGCCACCTATACCACCTCTGATTTCCAGAGGCTGGGACTCTGCAGAGATAGTCCTCAGGGCTGAAATCAGGGAGTGTGCCCTCATTGTCCCACTACCCACTTGGTCCTCTCATTGTCTTGTGTTACCCACCGGTCAGTTCTCACTGCACAGTAGAGTTCTCTTCTCCCCTGGATCGGCTGGAATTCCCTTGCTGTGACCTGAAGTTTTCTTCTGCCCACGAAGCCATCTCACTCACTGGCTCTTTCCACATATTAGCCTGCCATCACAGACCCACAGCTGACACAAGCAGTGGAACCACTGAAAATACACAGGAGAAGCAGCATCTGTAAGCCTCGTAGGAGGGAGAAACGTTTAGTCAAGTCCCATGCCAAATCAACATGGAGGATACATACAATCCCAGATGATACCTCAGAGTAAAAACTACTGAGCCACTTACATTAGTTGTTCTGAGGCCCAGGGAACATCGTGGGAGAAGGTCTTGACAGATTGTAAAAGATATATGACAGGCAGGGTGTAGCAAGGGTGAGCACACACACACATACACACACACACAACATGAAGGTAAAAGTTGAGCTAACTTAAGGGACAGAGGTCCCAGAAGGTATGACAAGGGGAATAGCAGAATGTCATGGGGATGAATATGCCACTAAATATACTAAATACAAGTAAAAAACTATCACACACACAGACCCACACACAAAAAATCCATAATTTAAATTTCATGCAAACTACAGACCCACAGGCATAAGATGGGCAAAGGACCTGGGTGTAAGAAGCAGGATGGAAACACCACCAGGCAGCGTCACCCTCTACTGCTTCGCATCAGGTTCCCAGCCCTCCTCCTGCTAACGACAGCTGAGCAGCCGGGCTTTCTATGTAAACCCAACAGGAAGCAACTCTCAAAGGTGGAAAATTAGTTACTTCTCTGGTGACTACAGCCAAATATATCTATCAAGAAGCAACCTAAGGGCGTGAGGGTTGATTCTCACTCATAGTTTGCGGGTAGGAAACGTCATGCCAGCAGGAATGTGGGCTGGTTGGTCACTTGGCACCTGCAATCAGGAAGCAGAGAGCAATGAATACTGGTGCCCACTAGGCTTTCTCGGTTTGTTTGTTTGCTTGTTTTTTTTTTTTTTCATTTTAATTCAGTAGGGGACCCTAGTCCATGAGAAACTGCCATTTCATTCTTCTCCCTTAGTTAAACATCTCTGAAACTGTTCTCACTGATACACTTAGAAGGGTGTCTCCTAGCGACTCCAAATCCAATAAAGTGGACAATTAAGATGAGCCATCACAGGTGGAGAGGAGAAAGGCTGGACAAGGTCTCAGGGCTAGCAGAACACCACAGCAGTGAGCCTTCTGGTTTCCTTCCTGTCTCACCTTGCCACACTGTGTGCATTCATATGTACCTGGATCCATTCACATGTACACACATGAAGTGCAATCGTTGCCTAGTCTCATGTGCATGTAGGCAGAGGTGCTGTGCACATGTATGTGTTTGTACAATGCACAGGTGGTTATGAGAGGCGCCTTGTGCAAGGTGAACATATGGAAATGTGTGCAGTGATTTGTGGTGGCATGTGATAATGAGACTTGTCTTGTGTATCGTGCGCACATATGTGGATATGTAAAGTGATATCTGTGCATGTGCCTTGTGTCTTGTATGTGTATTTGTGTGTGCTGTGAGGTGTGTGTCTAATCTCATATGGATACATGGTGGGGACTACACTCTTGCATGGTTCTTTCAACAGCGCTCTCGCAGGATGCTGAGGAATTCTGACTCCGACAGTTCTCACTTGAAGACAGTGGTTTTATGTTCAGAATTAATGCCCCTGTGTGAAGACACTAAGGAGTCAGAGCACATGCTGTTCCTCGCGGGCCTGGGAGAGAGGCTGTCAGAACTTTCCCTCTCGGCAGTCAAGAAGGCCAGGTTCCTCCTCTGAGTACATCCACTGGCAGCAGGCCCAGAGGATGGGTCCCCAGGCCTCCCCACCTGTGCCTTCTGCCCACATGCCCAGCCTCCATGGTTGGCAACATCCTTAAATAAATAGCAGATGAGCTGATTTGATTATCAGACTGATTTTATTCTCTGCTCTAATGAAGAGCCCCTATTATGCAAATGCATATGATTGTGACAGCAAGTCTTTTAATTACAAATTCATTCCCCAAGCCCGAAATAAACTTTTGCCATGCCAGGGAGGTGGGGGCTGCCATAACAGAAGGAGGACAGCAAGACTCATTTAGGAAAGAATGCATCCCGGGAAAAAAAATAATTAAGCTTCTTAGAATTAACGTGAAGCCGTTCATCTTTATCTTTTCTGACTCATTGAAAGTTGGACAGACAAATTGGCCACATTCTTTTTTTTTTTATTCTATCAAAAATTTTAAAAAGTGAACAACAAAAACAACAACAACCTACAGCCCTCATATCAGTAGAAGACCATGTGCATGCAGAGTTTGGGGAGAGGGCAAGACCAGGTGGGTGATGTCCCTCCCTTCTCTGCTCTGTCTTCTACCAGCCATAGCGGAAATGTGTGGTTGGCAACCCCGCTACTACTAGGGTGTGACCTCCACAGGACCTAGGGGTAACCCAGACATTCTGCTTGCCTGTGAGGGGAGAGGAGAACACAGTTGTGCCTGCTTATTATTTTCCAGGTCCCCTTCAGAGGGCCAGCCAAAAGGTGGAGCTAGAGGCCATACAGGGTTGGTCTCAAACTCGGTGGTCTCAAGCCATGAGGCTGGGAAGTAGAGCAAGGGTAGAGTGGTGTCCTCAATTTCACGTCACTCTGCAGTGACTAGGTTCCTTTCCCATTGTGCCCTTTGAGTAATGTGAGCTTGGACTTGATCCCTGGGAGCTCAGGAAATGCCTCTTTCCCTTTCTGGTAACTTTACATGGATTCTATTGGGAACACTGAAGCCTCATACTGAGGCTATGAAGTCAGAAGAAAGGTTCGTCTTCAGGGTCCCTACTGAGTTTCCTTCTACCAGAAGGGGCTCTTGTCCCTCGCAGACTCCAGCTCAACACACACTTTTTCAAAACACAGCATTAGACAAACCTACTGGTTCCAGTGACACCACTTCTGGGCCCTTGGTGCTGTAAATGGCTATCATTCAACCTTAACACCTCAGTCAAGGAATAGTGAGCAGGTGTTTTGCAGGCTCAACCACTTCCTAGGAGTGATACTGGGCCCAGAGGCTCATGGGACAAGGCAGAGTCCCTCTGTTGCTGTACTCTGTCCAGCTATGGGTCTGAGCAGCAAGGCAAGGGTCTATCTTCCTACCTCCACCTCCAGCCCCTCCAAGTTGCCAGTTGCTCTCAGTGAGTCCCGTACCCAGCTCTGTTTAGTTTACCGCCTCTGCATGGAGTGACCTCATTAAGGATTCATTGTGACTTCTCGATGCTTTTATCAGCATATATTAATTACACACAGCAGTGAGTCTCATTATGTCATGTTCATACATGTGTATAATGTATGTTGATCGTATTCTTCCCTGTCACCCACCCTTGTTGCCTCCCGCTCCTACTCATCCTCCTTCTCTTGCCAAGTAGTCCCTCTTCATCTTCTTTGTCTTTCTTTTCCCCAATGTGTTTGACTAGAATTTCTTATGGGAACAAGAGAGAGGGGTTATGTACAGAAGGGCAGGCACCTCACCTGTGCCATAGCTACTGGTGAAACTGCAAACAAAAACTGGGCGACAATGATCCGAACACATCACCTATACATCTGAATCGAGCACCGCTGTGGTATGACTGTGGCTGTCTCTAGGATATCATTCTGCCTTTGGCAGCTATGACTTGCAGCTAGCCATGCTGTACTGAACTCTGCTGGTTTTGCCTGTTTGTTTGTTTCATTGGATTGGTACAGTTTTTCAGTGCCCCAGCCCTGGCCCACATCTAGACTGAATTGGTACCCTACCTGCTGACTCTTGGGAACTGTGAGATAAACAATATAAGACAGAGATGATTTTTTTACCCCCACCCACTCCCCGTTTTGACAGATGAAGAATAGCTAGCTGGAATCACATTGTTTGGATAAGTAGTTTCTACTACAGTGTATGGGAGATGTTGGTAGAGGTGATGCCTGGGCTCCTGTGGGGAAATGGTCCTAGTGAGGACTCTGTCCTTATTGTCATTGCCGAGGGAAGACATCATGGCAGTTTAGTGGCAAGTGAGCACTCTTTAAAGATAATAGAACTCAATTTCTTGATTTTTTATGTATTTTGGAGATCAGTCCTCTGTCTGATGTGGGGTTAGTGAAGAACTTTTCCCATTCTGTAGGCTGCCTTTTTGTTTTATTGACTGTGTCTTTGCTTTACAGAAGCTTCTCAGTTTCAGGAGGTTCCAATTATTTATTGTTGCTCTTAGTGTCTGTGCTACTGGGGTTATATTTAAGAAGTAGTCACCTGTGCCCATGCGTTGAAGTCTACTTTTGACTTTCTCTTCTATCAGGTTCAGTGTGGTCGGACTTATATTGAGGTCTTTAATCCATTTGGACTTGAGTTTTGTGCATGTATAGATATGGATCTATTTTTATTTTTCTACATGTTGACATCCAGCAATGTCAGCACCATTTTTGAATATGCTTTCTTTTTTCAATTGTATAGTTTTAGCTTCTTTGTCAAAAATCAGGTGTTCATAGGTGTGTGGATTAATATCCGGGTCTTTGATTCAATTCCATTGGTCAACCTCTCTGTTTTTATGCCAACACCAAGCTGTTTTTTTTTTAAACTGTAGCTCTGTGATAGAGCTTAATGTCAGGGATGGTGATGCCTCCGGAAGTTCCTTTATTATACAGAATTGTTTTGTCTATCTTGGGTATTTTGTTTTTCCATATGAAGTTGAGTATTGTTCTTTCAAGGTCTGTGAAGAATTGTATTGGGATTTTGATGGGGATTCCATTGACTCTATAGATTGTCTTTGGTAAAATTGCCATTTTTATTATGTCGATGCTATCTATCCAAGAGCATGGGGGATCTTTCCATTTTCTGGTCTCTTTTTCAACTCCTTTCTTCAAAGAAGAACTTAAAGTGCTTGTCGAATAGATCTTTCTCTGAGGCTTTAGACACACTCATTGCAACCTCCACCACCTCAACACTGGTCTGACTTTCTATCTGTGTTGGACCATTGGGGTCTCTATTGGTCTCTTGTCAGCAACATTGGACCAGCTCTGCTCTGTGGTGCCACACACCTACACTTTACTCCCCCAAGCTTGCTGACATGCCAGAGGTCCTTGTGATGTTAAGATTTGGCATGTGTCATGCTCTAGGGCAATTCCCTTGCTAGTTGGGACAAGGGAATCTGTGATACAATGGGCCAACTTCAGGAGCTACCCATACAACATCAGTCGGAGAGACCAGAGATGAGACCCTCCATAGACAGCCTCCGTGGGGTGGCAGAGCCACAACCTCATGAACTTGTAAATGAACCCTTTGCCAGTCCAGCCTCAGCTGTGACCCCAGCCTTGGCCCACATCTGGACTGAAATGGTACCCTACCTGCTCATCCATGGAGACTGAGAGATGAGCAATGAAATGGGGTGCACACCTGGAGGATATTGCCACAGCTTCATACAAAGTCCAGTGATGATGACACACGCCAGGATTGGGCAGCACACAAGAACAGGCCTCCCCTACTTCAGTATTTCATGTTCCTTTGACAACACCATTTGTGGGAATGGTCTGCCCCGTGTTACAAGCCTTCTCCCTTTCCCTCACAGTGCGGATTCATCATAAACCCCTGAAGAAAGGTGCATGCCCATCTCAGCATGCTGTTGGATGCCTGAGGTCTCTCACGAGCAATGCTCTGCATCCTCAGAGGCTCCCCCACCCCCCACATCCAACACCTTGCTTCCCTCCAGGCCTGGTTTGCAGCAGCACGCACTCTCCCACACACATCCACGACTCTAAAGTGATGATTGGCCGGCTCTTTCCGCAAAATTTCCCCAAAGATAATTACTCAATTTTCATCCATTTAGACTTCATAGCTTTCACACATTCCAATATTATCTGGCTAATATTTTTCTTTCTATGATTGGACAGAGGAGGAAAGGGTCAAATATGTGTCTTCGAGCATTTTCCCAGAACTCCAGAAAATCTATATACTGTTGAGTCTGTGAATAAAGAGACACATCTGAAATTACACACCTAAAGCCCAGAGGGGTTGGAGCCTGCACTCCCAAACGTGGACTGAGATAGTCTAGTCCGCTTGAAGATCACAGCTGCTGACAGTGGCACACGATAGTCTTATTATCTTCATCATCATTATTGTGGACAGTAGCCATTGGTCATTTCCTATGAGGCAGGCTTTCTACAAGAGTAGATAGATCAGACGATTGATTTTTTTTTAAATCCCCATAACAATTTGGCACAGTTCTGTAAATACACTCTTTATAGACTTCCTGAAACTGCCTGGCTGGGTACTGGCCCCGCACGGATTTATTGCTTGCCACTGACCCGATGGTGTGTAATGGGAAACCACTTGCCACCCGCCATTGGGCTGGCTTGGTGCAGGGGCCCACCTGTGCCCATGGCAAGCCGGAACACTGCCATCCGTCCTCAATTCCAAACAGTCCCCAGACATATCGATCTCGGGACCAAATGTCAAATACCCCACTTTCCACAACAAATGTCTCTCTTGGAAGTTCTGTGTAAATTGAATTTTTATAAATCAAACTGCAGTCGTGGAGCCGGGAAAGAGAAGTGCTGTTTATGGGAAGCTTGCTGTGTCCCATCACAAGCAAGGAAAACCGCGCTGTGGGAAATCCTTCCCGCTGACGGCGTTGCAAGCTTTGGAACAAGGTTCTTATTTTTCTGGTGTCAAGGTGTGGTGTGGCGTGTGTGTGTGCATGTGTGTGTGTGTATGTATGTATGTATGTAGAGCAGCAAATGACGTCAGGTATCTCCCACTATTACTGTTTACACTATCCTCCCATCTTTGGCTTCCCCTGTCTCCACCTCCCCAGGGCCGCAATCATAAATATGCATAATTATGCCAGGCTCTTTACACGGGTGCTGGGTCTGCATGCTTTCATGACAGACACCTTACTGACAGCCGTCTCCCCAGTCCCACTGTACCCTTCTTCTATGTTATGCCAAGAGATACTTGGTGTCTCAAATGGACCTATGCCACTGGTGGACTCAACCATCCAATTGATCAATCAATCAAGAAAACACTTGGAAACTCTTCCATCCTCTTGCAATCTCTGCTTGGGGGCACTGCAACTCAGAAACGTGGTTCATCTCAATTTGTCATCAATCCTCCTTGGTCTGACACCCTTCAAGTTCATTTCCATGTCTATTCCTCACATTTCCGCTGGTGATAATTAGCAAAAGTCTCGTGTTTTGTTTTTTGCCATACTGTATGCTGTGCTCTCTCCCAGACTTTAAACTCTTCTCCTTGCAGGATGGAGGTAGAGATTCTCCCACAGGCAGTTGAGTGAGGGGGCCCCTTGTTGGTGAGATTGACACCATTTTGAAAGTCAGCTGTCTTAGAGGAGCATACTACAATGTTGCCAAACAAGGACAGCATAGGTGAACCTCTCAGAGTTAGAATAACTTCTGCTGGCAGGGGATCTGCAGAGAGGATTGAGAGTTTAACAGCCCAACTTTAGGGGCTGAAGAGATGATTCCGTGCTTAAGGGCATGCGCTGCTCTTGCAGAGGACCCAGGTTCAAATCCCAGCACCCACATCAGGCAGTCCCAAACCATCTGTAGCTCTGGTTCCAGGGGCTCTACAGCCCTCTTCCGGCTTCTGTGGGAAGCTGCATACATGTCGCATGTGTATTTTCACATGATCACACATTAAGTGTACACAAATAAAAGTCAATTCCTTTAAAAAAAAATAAAAGGTTGCCAACATGACTCCCAGATGCAGCCTGTTCGAGTCTCAACACTCAGCATTTTCCCAGACAACTCTAATGTTCACAGAGGACAGTCAGTAGCTGTGTGCACTCAAATCATACTGGCAATCTGAAACCTGGGCAGATATGTCTTGACTCGGCCTATCAAGAATTCTCCTGCCATGGAAGGAAAAAACATGACATGGAAGTAGTTTTGAAATTTCCTTGACCCTTGGACCACGACTGTAGCTGAATTTCAGCAGTCTTGAGTTTTGCACACACACCACATACCCCTACCCCATAAACTTTCCAGTATGACAGAAGCTAGCTTTGACCCCCTCCAGTCACGCACTCATTTGATAAATACACCATGATGGTCAGGTGACACGGCCATCTGGTCCCTTGCAGCATTTGATGATTCCCCCACCCCACCTCCACTTCTGCATGGCTGGACACCCAATGCATTTGAGCTCAATGTCACATTAAAGGCAAAGGATGTGACCAAATCAAGCTCAGAATCCCATTCTGAGGGTCAGTTTTCTGGGCTGTGCTGTCTGCGCTACCTGCTCCACCAGCCAGGTTTCAGTAGATCGAATACAACACGGGGACTTGGCTCCACGGGAACTGCAGGGCTGAAGAAGCCAGAAGAAAAGATAGGTTAGAGCTGGGGAAGGAGGAGAACGGGTGGCTTTTTCTCATCCCAGGAGCATTGAAGAGGGCCGCCAGGAGCATGACCTGACCGTCAAGGATGGAGCAAGTCCCCATTGCTACCACTGCTGATGAGACAGTGTGCCTCCTCCAGCTCTGGCTCCATCTGCCAGCCTGGCTCCTGGGAGTCTATGTGTAGAGCTTGTTTGATGTCAGCTAGAAGAGAACAATAGACAATAGAAGCGCAAGTGGGTGATTTGCTGAGAACACAGAACTCGCTCTTCGAAGAGAAGAAAGACAAGAGCTCAGAGAATCAGGGCCGGTTTAGGGACTGAGAGATGAGAATGGGGGCGGGGAGGTTCGAGGTCCCTTATGCGAAGGATATTGAGAGACAGGCACAGGAGAGGCTTTGGAAGGCATTGCTCAGCTATGCACTTCCCCTTCTCTGATGCCCTGGGGGAGAGATGGCATCTGGGTTGGAGCCCAATTGAGGTTGTCATTCTTCCTTTTACTTTCTGTCTGCAGGTGTGGAGAGAGCTTCTCTGTCCACTGTTCTCAGCCGGCTCATCACGATGCTCAGCTCTGCAGGTTGGGGACCCCCCCCAACTCAATTGCCTTCCATTCCATCTTTTCCTCTGCATCTGCAGCGATCTGTTCAACCTGTGGGGCTAGATTGATGTGAACGGCTGAGAAACAGGCAACTCTTGTGCGCAAGCACACACATATTGAAATGTGTGTAAAGCAATGTTATAGATCTTACCGTATTTTTTTCTGTATCACATAAAACCTGACATATTTAATTTTCCTGTAGTTGTTGTTGCTCTGTAGCTCATGCGTACTGTCAGACAACCAAGCAAAATGTCACGAGCCACCTTCAGAGGCCCCAGCTACGGACTCTCAGATGCCTCAACTCCCCGATACTGTCCTGCACCTAAATCCATTTGTCAAGTCCCAGGTCTACAGCAAAGAATAAGGGAACCCCGTCTTGATTCCTTCTGTTAAACTGAGGAGTCCTTTCCGTGGCGCGCAGTTTACCTTAGAAAGAACACAGGCGCTCACATGTCCACCGTCTAATTCCAGGAGATTTTCCTCAGCCGGGAAAGAAACCCCGCCTCATGAGCAGTCGCTCCCCATCCCTGCAGCCACGGCAAGCCATTGACCTACTTTCTCTATGGATTTGCCAGTATTTCTTTTCTTTAAAAAACAGTGTTTATTAAGTTATTGGCCAGGTTATGAGAAAAGTTCAATCAATTATATGTCTCAGTCCATAAAATACGACCCAGTGCCTGCCGGCCCTCTCTCCTTTCTGCTCTCACTCCTTCCCTTCCTCCCTCCCTTCTTTCATTTGCTTTATCTTCTCCCCATTTTCTTCTTTCCTTCCTGTCTTTCCCTCTCCATCTTCCTCCTTCCCTCCCCTCTCTTCCTTTCTTTCCCCCTTCTTCCCTCCCTTCTTTCATTTGCTTTATCTTCTCCCCATTTTCTTCTTTCCTTCCTGTCTTTCCCTCTCCACCTTCCTCCTTCCCTCCCCTCTCTTCCTTTCTTTCCCCCTTCTTCCCCTCTCCCTTCTTTCTCTCCCCCCTTCCTCCCTCTCTCCCTTTCTTCCTTCTTTCCAAGATTATCAGCCTCTTTTCTGTTTAGCAATCCTGATGCCCTGACTAACTGATGTCGGCTGTGGTAATACAGGTAAAGCCCCCATTCGTGTGGGTTTGGTTTGTATACATGAGTGTGCACTGCACCTTCTTCCTTTCTGGCTACTATAGCTTGGGATTCAGAGCATAGGCAGCGCCTTGTTTAGGAGCTGAAAAACTTCCTACTGAAAAGAAGCAAAGCCCAGAAGAACTGGCCCCATGACAGCCCCGAAGAATTGGTCCCATGGCAAATACAGGGCAGGAACTGCTTTGAAGCCTAGCATTTCTCTTCAGACTTAACAGTGGAAGCAGCCAGAAGTATGCCCAGTCGTGAAAGCTTCCTCAGAAAATGACCTTAAGATCGATAAAGACCTGAAGCCCCGGGAATTGGAAAACATCAGACATTTAAATCTGTAAGTTTGCAGTATCACTGAGCAAATCTCATCGACCAACTGTGGAGGACGGCAGGCAAGGGATGCATTTAACGTGAAACCTGTATCAGGAAGCTATCTGTGTTTCTGTCTTCCTGTGTCTGAATTTACCTCAAGGCAACAAGCTGCCAGGAGCAGAAGGTTCTCCTTAGAATATGAGAAATTACAAACTCAGAATATCACACTGTTTCAGGTCTCGTGGTCAATGGTTGTAAGAGAGTAAATGCTAATAGTTGTTGACATAAAATTAGGGTCATGCAGGCATAGTACAATTTACTGGAGAGATGCAATATGGTACCCAAGAAATGCTTCCACCCTGACAGAGGGAAGCAAAAGCAACAAAATATAATCACATTTCTAGAGCCTTCCATGTCTATGAATTACACAGGGCATGTGAATAACTTGAATCATACTGTGACAAAGCAGTCAGCAAAATCCAGGGACCCAGAGATCCCAGCACCCGGGGATGCTGTGCAGGTTGCCAGGGGAGAAACTGCATCAGTGGTCTCACCCAAGCCAAGATCTCTGTGAATTGAAATTCTGTCTTGCCGGGGAAGATGTACCTACTCGTGCAATAGGGGCTCCACTGTTACAGGGACAAGTGGCTCATTCTGCAAGAAAGAATTCGTGCTTGGTACTGTCCATCCAGTTAAAGCTTGGCTGGGGACGTCTTGGGTACTAAAAGGGAACTTACTACTATTGCTTAACTGAATTTTCCAGTACCATACTTCCCTCTAAACACTTAGGCTATCGCCCATAGACAAACACTGCTGTCAGTCTTAATCAGAGAAGATTCTCTTTCCAGGAAACAGTAATGAATACAGAGGCTGCTTGAGGTGCTGAGCAGTGGGGGTTGAATGTTCAATCCTAAACAGGACAATTCATATCACCACCACCCCTCTCTACAGCTCAGGGAACCTTGTGGAAGAGGGAAAGGAAGGAATATAAAAGCTGGTAAATAGGGAGAGGATTGTGGAAAGCTGTCTCCGGGCACGGTGCAGCCAAGGCAACCATGATCTCACAGCAGTTGTGGCTGCCCACAGTGAATCTGTGTAAGGCCGGACTTATAAATAGTCAATTATAAATCAAGGAGAGGCCTGCCCCTCCCTCTGGACTATTGATGGATTCTGGGGGATGGTGCATACACTCCCTTCTGTTGTATATATACTTACATACTGATGAACCCACCAGGATCACTAGAAGATAGTCTCAAATGTGTGGTCACAGGGTCAGCCCTGGATAAACTCAGTGGGTCACAGTGAATGCTGAAAAATGGCTTGGACAGTGAATGGGGAAATAAGGGTCTGGAATGACGAGGTTTCAAGAGGGAGAACCAAGGATGGGGACTAAAGAAGGGGATAAAGAAAGGAGACAAAAGCAATAGCTGGGAACAGGAGGTCTTGTGTAAGCTGATGACGTATGCTAAGCCGGTTTATAAAGAGGTATAGCATTGTATAGACTACTTGTAGGGGGGAAATAGCCAAGGTCAGCAGAGAGCAAAATCAGGCAATGTGGTCAAAGAGAACACAGGACACCTCAGACACAGCTGCCTTAGAGCATATATATGGGGAAGAGTTGGTATATATATATATATATCTTCACAGACCGGGGGAAGAGTCGGGTCCCCAGAAGGCTCAGCTTTGCCTACTTCAAGGCAACAGATCCAGCCCCGAGATCGGTTTTCCAAGCCTGCTCCTAGAGGAGGACATAGAGCTAACACTCCCTTGTCATTTTATCAGGACCTCTGAGAAAAATCTCACATTGGTCTGGTTCCCAGATAATAATCAGTGTGAGGGTGATGAGGGAGGACTGAGGGTGACAACAGGCAGAACGCAATGTGTGTATGTGTGTGCGTACACATGCGCGTGTAAAAAAATGTCAAAAAATAAATTTCTTAATTTTTCTTTTAAACTCCAGGTCCTGGGAAACACAGGGACAAGTGTCTCTGAGTGAGTCTCCAAAAAATCTGAGAGGAAGAACGAAGTTGTAAGACAGAGCACCTAAAGGAACAACAGAATACAGACCGGTCCCCAGGCACAGCTGTCTGTGTATGCGCCCGCCGTCTTGAGCACACAGGTACAAGCATAGAAGTTGCTAGAAAGCACTCCCGAATGCTCAGAAAACGCAGACACCCACAGTGTGTTTGGTGACAGTAAGAACTGGCGGTTGAAATTCTCAGAATGGAGCTAGGCTATTATGAATTAATCCACCGGGGACTCTAGTCAAAGAAAGAATTTATGTTTCTGAATTACGTCCTTAAAGATGAAATCATATTCTCTTTAGGATTTTGCTTCAAAAATAACCACACAGGATGGGGTAGGTGGGTGGAGGCACAGCAAAAACAGTCCTGGCTGCTGATGCATCTTGTGAGCGCTGAGGGAGCATGGGGAGTTCATGACCCAATTCTCCTATTTTTACATATGTTTGAACTTTCCAATCATAAAACTACAAGCAAAAGCACAGTTCTTCAGAAGACCTTGCTCTCCACACATCCTGCCTCTTCCTTCTTCTATTAAGTGGCCCCTCACCTAACTTCTCAGACCCTCTGATTCTTCGTTTGTGAAGGAGAGACATGCCTGTTAATCATAGCGGAGAGCATTTAATTTAGAATATAAATCATGGGTTGCAGAGACATCTGTGACTCTACAGATATCCAGCTCTATGTGCGGGACTTCCACAGAGAAATTCGTGAAGTGGCCTCAGTCAGCTAAGCAGTCGATAGCTGTAATCAGATTATATAATCTAGCCTGTCCCCACATATAGGAAGGCTTCAGAGGACAAACCAAGGATGGAGATAGCTGGGACAGTGGGCATTGTCAATATAACTTTTCTTGTGACTACCAAACTGCCAGCCGTTGTGTCTGGGCATCTGTGTAGTTATCTTCCTATCTGTTGCAGCGTGAGTCTTATTTCTATATAACTTTTCCTTCTCTCTTGGTTTGCTCTCTATGGCTATGATAACTGCTATGATAAATATTGTGACACAAAGCAACTTGGATTAGAAAGGTGTATTTCATTTCACGGTTTACAGTTCATCATGAAAGGAAGCCAGGGCAGGAGCTCAAGGCAGGAGCTGAAGCAGAGGCCATGGAGGAGCTTACTGACTTGCTCCTGTAGCTTGCTTAGCTTGCTTTCTTAGAGCCCAGGATGACCCACACAAGGGTGGCATTATTCATGATGGCCTGGGCCTTCCACATTAGCCATTAATGGACAAAATGTCCCACAGGCTCGCCTACAGGTCAGTCTGATGGAAACATTTTCTCAGTTGAGGTTTCCTCTTCCCAGAAGACCCCAGCTTTTGTCAATGACAAACTGGTTCCCACAGTATCCTTCACAGATCTCCTGTCCATTTAGCTTGCCTGTCCTCAAGTCATCTGTCCCAGGCTGTACCAGTATTTCTTCTTATTTTCTCATGGGGAAACCTAAAAACCCTGGCAGAAACACTTGGCATACTTAGAGTGATATTTTACGGTTAGGCTTCCATCTCATGCAAGTATTTCCTCTTTTCTCCTCTGCATCCTTAGTCTGGTGTCTTTTCTGAAAGAGAATCTAATTTGGGGCTTTCTCACTCCATCACTTTTACTTTGACATCTGTGCTTTTCAAGACTTGGTTGAAGAATCTGTCTACCCCCTGGTATCACATAGTCACACTGTACATTACATACATTGTACTTGGTAGATCCAAAGAATCTGCTTGCTGTTTACTCGTGAGCTTCATACAGAGTAAAGTTTCAAATCCATCCCTTTAAAATGTTGTTCTTTTTTTTTTTCTTGAGAATTCTGTACTAGCTGTAGCGAGCTGCGTGGTATCACACCTGATGGAGATGTATAATCAACTCCTGAGACGGCTAAGGCCTGACCTATGCTATGATCACGCAATGATCATCAGCTGCGTGCATATGCGTGAACCTATGGGCAGTGCCCACCTGGCAGTTCGGGGTTGGCAGCCCATGCCTACTTAAGGGCTGGGAGAGGTTTGTCCGGAGAGAGAGAGGAAAGAGAGAGAGAGAGTGAGGAAGGAAAAAGAGAAAGAGAGAGGAGAAAGAGAGGGGGAGAGAGAAAGGAGAAAGGAGAGAGAGAGGAGAGAGAGGAGAGAGAAAACAGAGAAGGGGAGAGGAGAGAGGGGAAGAGAGAGAGAAAGTGAATAAAGTCCTGGAATAAACTGCAGCAAGAAGGGCTCCGGGTGTTGCATTTTTCCTTGCTGGTCGAGGGTGGACGCGACAACTAGCACACAATGAAACATAATCGTACCTACCCACCATTTACCCTCTTCAGCTGCCCCGTGTTCCTCCACAGGGGATTGGGTCCTCCTATGTCAGCTAACAGTAAACACAGCACCCCCCCTTTCCCAGACAGGCCCACAGGACAATCTGATCTGGACAATAGATCAACTGAAAGTCCTTTCTCAGGTGACTCTAGGCTGAGTCAAGTTAATGTCTAAGGCTAACTAGAACACATACTTATCAAGTCCTTTTCTGCTATGATAAAGTCAGTGTCTGTCTTTCGCAGGTCTCTAGCTTAGCTTACTGCTATTATTGCTGCCATTTTTATTATTTATTACATTTTATTTTTTGAGAATTTCATACAATATATGTTGACCATATTCTTTCCCCCAACTCCTGTCAGATCCTCCCGCTTCCTACCCATCTAACTTTATAAAATTTATCACAACAAAAATTAAATAAATAAGAATAAAACAAAGGAGCACATATAAAAAAAAAAAACCAAAAACATGGAGGCATTTTGTGTTGCCCAATTGCTCGGAAGCATGAGGCCAGTTCTGAAGTGTGGTTGATAAACCCTGTCATTCCATGGAAGAAAACCAGCTTTCCCTCCCCAGCAGTTGTCAGTTGCAAATGGCTCCTTGGAAAGGGTGGGGTTTGTGTATCTACTTCCCCTTCTCCACACCTGTAGTGGGAGGCTGCTTGTTGGTTCCCAGCCATAGGCTCAAAGCCACTCTTTATTCATTAACCAATAAAAGCAACACACAGACAGAAGGACTTCCCACACCACACATCAGGATTTTGTCTGGTTTGAACTTGTACTGGTCTTGTGCATGCTGTCACAGTCTCTGTGAGTTTATATGTGCATAGTATTGTGTCTGGAAGACTGATCCCATGGAGCCATCCACCACCTCTAGCTGTTAGAGTGTTTCCACCTTCTCTTCTGCTCAGATCTCTGAGCTTAAGGGGAGAGTGGAGGAGTTTGATGAAAACACTCTTTTTAGGGTTGAGTGCTTCAAAATCTCTTGCTCTCTATACACTGTTCAGTTGTAGGTCTTTGAGTATAATTCCCACTTATTGTATGAAGCTTCTCTGGTGAGGGTTGAGCAAGGTTCTGCTCTATTGTACAGTAGTATGCCATTTGGAGTCTTTTTATTGTCTTTTAGCAGAATAACAGTGGTAGGATTTTTGCCCATGTCTGTGACCCACCTAGTCTCAAATTCTTGGCCACTTTAGTGATGTTGGTTATGGGTTCCATCTCATGGAATGGGCCTTAAATCCCCGAAAAGCAGTAAATTATGACCATAAAATGTGTGCTACCATTGCACCAGTATTCTTGCTGGCAGGTCTCTATTGCAGCTCTCAGTGTTCATAGCTGGGCTAGGCTAATGGTTGCTTTTCTCTGGTAGCTGGTATAGAACCTTTCAGCACTGTGGATGTTGATCCGTGGGGGTGAAGCTTCCACTTGGGCATCTGCTCAATTTGCTATTATTGTTGAGTTGCAAATCGTTTTTTTTTAAACCTATTAAGATTCAGGTCCCCAATTACAAGTTTCTCATAAATATATTCTATCATTGTAGCTTTTTTTTTTTCAGTCTGTCACCAGAATTTTCTTGGGAACAAATATGTTTCATTGTTAAAATGCCTGGGTGTTCAACAGTCTTACATGGTATACTTTTGTGTCTTGTGAACTGATATCTGAATGCACGAAAATGTTCTGCCTGTCTTTTTAATATGTGCTTCTCAGAATTTTAATTCATTCTTTTTAACACTAGTTTCATCTATTTGAATTTTCAGCAATTTTAGAACAGTGGTTCTCAACCTTCTTAATGTTGTTCCCCTGTTCCTCGTGTCATGGTGACCCCCAACCATAACTTATTTTGTTGCTGCTTCATAGCTATAATTTTTCTACTGCTACGAATCACAATGCAAATATCTGTCATGTGACTCCAAAGGGGTCATGACCCCCATACTGACAGCCACTGCTTTAGAGTCATTGTGTTGCTTTGTATGCTGGGGTTTAAACTTAGAACATTTTGCATATAGGTAAGTACTCTGCCACAAAGATACATCTCTAGACCTTCATTTCCTTATCTTCTAAAAGAAAAAAAAATGTCCTAATTTTGTAGTAGTCTACAGAACCTACAGATTTACTAAGGGATAATTCACATATTAATTTTGAACTGTAGGCTTTATTACTGTCTCTAGAAAGCAAGGCCAGCAGATCAGTAGCTGAATGCCTTGAGTAAACAAAGCACTCTATTCATCTGCCGGAAGGGGAGGGGAAACGACAGTGGGAGGGGCTTGAGTAGGAACCTTGACTTACCGCTAAGAAAATACAAACCAGATAATCAGAAATGGTTATCTTCAGTTGGCTGGTTCCCAGTCTGGGATGCTTTAGACAGAAGGAAAGAGTGAAATCGGTTGGTAAGGAGGTGACTGTCGCATAGGCTCTGAGGCAGCGCAGCATTGCGTGTGAGTGGGGCACTTTGAATAGGCTGCTGCCTCTAAAGTTTGTCGGGAAGGGCAAGTTCTCCCCAGTCAGTAACACTCCAGTACCCAGAACATCAAGAATATAGAGAATAAAGAGCCAACACAAATCTTAAAATTGGTGGCCATTTCAGACACGAATGTGGGATGTCTTTGTTTACTCAGGTGTTTCAAATTTTCTCTTCCGTCACCGTTGCTTACAGCATGCATACCTCAGACACGTCTTGTTAGATTCACCCTTGAAATTTCTTTCTGTTTGGTACGTGTTAGTCCCTTGTCTCGTTGCTATGAAGAAAGTCACATGATAAATGCTGTTTGAAGAAGGAAAGGGCTGCTTGTTTGGTTTTATTCCTTGACCTACAGTTTAAGGGCATACAATTTCATCAAGGCAGAGAAACTACTCCCGTTTGCATTGTGTTTGCCATCAGGGAGGGAGAATAAGCCAGAAGTAGGGCTACAGTTAGGAAACATCAAAACCACCCGTGACTCGTGATTCACTTCCTCCCACAAGGCTACGCAGCTTCAAGGTTCCACAACCTTCCCAAGCAGCCCACCAGCTAGTGACCAAAGGCGAACACATGAACCTATATAAGGTGTCTTTCATTCAGACCGCAGCAGGTACAATTTGAGACAGTGGGTGTAAAAGTCCAGCACTCAACCTTTTATGGAAAGTGTGTAAAAGTAAGATCAACGTGACCTCTAAGACTTGTTTCAGCCTCCCATCCTGCCAACTTGCTACGTATAATCATCAGTGGGCGCAGCTTTCCTTTCTAACTCAGTTCATGTTTTATTCTGTCCTTCCATACACATGTGTGTTTTCGGTATTTGTTTAATAACCAGGATTACTGATCCTGTTTTCTTTTGTCTTATTGGTGTCTCTGCCTGGACTCCCTTCCTGCTTTCTGACATGATGTGGTTACCGCTGGATTACCGCACTGGTTTTAGGATGTTGGCTGTGGGCGCTGGAGCACTTTTAATATCTCACTCCATTACAACAGGCATCAAGCTTTCTAGTAGCAGTATAGTTTTTTTATGTTTGATTTTGATTTTAAGCTTTATTAGGAAACAGATAAACTGTAGCCAATTCTTCCCAAATACTGTTTTTAAGGAAGTTAAAGTCTCAAATACTGTGTGATGCACTAGAGACACAGATACTGTGATCTCTCTTTCTCTCTCTCTCTCTCTCTCTCTCTCTCTCTCTCTCTCTCTCTC
>NC_022017.1:24122933-24123757 GCF_000317375.1 Microtus ochrogaster | reverse complement strand
CACACACACACACACACACACACACACACACACACACACACACTGAATGTCTAGTAACTGTCAAGAGGATTGGTACAGCATTAAGGCTTCCTGATTATGTACTGTTAGAATTGCTGTTCAAGTGATGCCCGGATGTTCAAGTATTTCCGGATGTAGCGCCCCTTCAGATTAGCAAGGTTGATGAATGCACTGTGATCTTCCCATTAGGCCCTCTTCTCTACAGTTAACCCTTGCTTTCCTCTGAGTTTCATTTTGCATTTCTATTTTGGTGACTTTTATTTTCACTAGTTCTCATTATATAAAATTGAAATTTTCAAATAAATTAAGATAGGACCTGAAAAAAATGTAAAAGGTCACTACATTTCAGTGTTCTTCTTTATAAATCAATAATACGCTTCTGTCAATTTGACGGCATCAGGATAAAACACAGAAAACAGGTTTTATTATTGTTTTTAAAATTTCTGCTTGTGAGATTGCAGGTCATTAGGCATTTAAGAAAATATTCTCTGGTTCTGATATATTTCCTCAACATAACAATGATGATGATAACAATGGTGGTGTTGACAATGGTGGTGTTGGTAATGGTGATGATGATAGTGATGATGCTGGTGATGGTGATAATAATGGTAGTGTTGACAATGGCGATGGTGCCGGTAATGATGATGATGGTGGAGATGCTGGTGATGGTGAGAATGATAACAATGGTGGTGTTGACAATGGCGATGGTGCTGGTAATGATGATGATGGTGGTGATGCTGGTGATGGTGATGATGATAATAATGGTGGTGTTGACAATGGCGATGGTGCCGGTAATGATGATGATG
>NC_022017.1:24096951-24122833 GCF_000317375.1 Microtus ochrogaster | reverse complement strand
TGGTGGTGTTGACAATGGCGATGGTGCCGGTAATGATGATGATGGTGGTGATGCTGGTGATGGTGATGATGATAATAATGGTGGTGTTGACAATGACGATGGTGTCAGTAATGGTGATGATGGCGATGGTGATGGTGAGAATGATTTGTGATGCTGGGGATAAAATTCAGGGTCTTAATCACAGGAATAACACAATCTATAACCCAACTGTGTCCCCAGACTTTTTGTATCTTTTTTGAAAAAATAGAATTTCGCTAAGTTGTCCAGGATCACCTTGAATGTGTGCTGTAGCTCAGGCAGGACTTATGCTTCAGCCTTCTGAGTAGATAGGGTGGGCAGGGTCCTGCTCTATTGTGATTGTCTTTGAATGATACTTTGGGGGAGTAAAAGTTAATATTATCAGTGTTTTTTAAAAAAAGCTCTGGTCTTGCTGCAGTGGCTGAAAGGGAAGCAAAGATTGTTCTGGGTGCTTGTTGGTGGGGAATGTGAGGCTCACACATGGCTGAAGGAAAGGTGTGGTACCCAAACAGAATCTGTAAGTATTCATTAACGCCCAAATACAGGCAGCTGGGTATTCAGTAACTACATTCCTTGGAAGACACTCAATAGGGGTGTGTGCTGACATGCTCTTGAGCCATGTACAAGAGATTTGTGGCAGCCCTGTTTACAACAGTGCCACACAGCTGATCCTTATAGTGGAATTCAATTCAGGAAGAGTAGTCAATACTAAACAGTAGAGTGCAGGGGTATTCTCAGAAGTACAGGGATTAAAAGAACCGTTCCAATATGCAAGGGAGCAAAACAGAGGGGAGAAAAATAGAACCAGGAGAAACACAGTGTCTGGAGTCATAGAAATGATGACTGGGTTGCACCTGATCACCCTCAACAGAATTGCATCTGGGTAGATAATGCTCATGAAGGTGGCTGAGTCAAGGAGGAGGGCACCTAGTTTTATCCAATCAAGTCCTTGGATGAGGCTGTTGTTCAATGCCTGGTCCTCCAGAAATTGGTAAATCAGTTGCCGGGCAAGCATGAGCGCTACAGTTTGGATCTCTGTGACACATATAAAGCTGGATGCAGTGTGGTAGGCATGGTAGTGTACATCTGTAATCCCATTCCTACAGCAAGATAAGACAAGAGAATTTCCGAAACTCACAAGCCACCCAGTTTGTCTCAAACAAGATACAAAGGAAGGACAGACCTGAGATAGTCTCTGACATCATATGCATGCTACAGCGCTACAGCATACTTGTTATCTCTCTCTCTCTCTCTCTCTCTCTCTCTCTCTCTCTCTCTCTCTCTCTTTCACACACACACACACACACACATTGCCGCACAAGCTAAGATTAAAAATAATAAAACTGTCAAAGAAACAATAAAACTCTCAAAGAAATAGAATGTCATTCAGTGGTAAGAAGAAGTTCACTAGGTCTTGGTGTCACCGTAGGGAATAGGAGAGTGAAGCTGGCCTGGTTGGGATATTTGGGCTGTTTGTTTGGTATCTGTAGTTTCAAGTCAATCAAGTTATGCAAAGGGAGACTGGGGATTTATCTCACTTGGTGGACTGCTTGCTTAACAGGCATGGAGGCTGTGGCACATGTAAACAAGGCATGGTGGTACACACGTGTAATCCCAGCACTCAGGAAGTGAAGGCAGGAGGATCAAGAGTTCAAGGTCATCCTGGGATACATAAGGAGTGGCCACAACAGCTACATGTTAACTCAGGAACCCTGCCCCCAGGTTTGCTGGACGTGAGCAGTTCTGCCTCTCCTCTACAAGGTCTCAGAAAGACTACCACTGCTGTCCTGGTTATAGATCCCCATCCCCCACAAGGCCTCTGGAAGAGCATGGCTGGGGTCCTGTGCAGAGGGCCCCAGTTACTAGGAACTCCCCTTTGGGTCTCAATACAATGAAGAAGTGATGGTCAGCCTCCATCAAGTGTGGACTTGATGGAATGTGGAATGACCCAGGAAGCGAATCTCTGAGCATGTCTGTGAGGGGCTATCTAGATTAGGTTGACTGTGGTGGGAGTACCCATCTCAAATACTGCTAGTAACATTCCATGGGCTAGGGTCCCAGACTAAATAAAACGAGAAAGCCAATTGAGTATCAACATTTTTTGCTCTCTGTGTACTGATCGGGGATAATGCGTGACCAGGGGACTTATGTTCCTGCCACCATGTCTTTGCCATGATGGATCCTATCTCCTGAAACTCTAAGCCCAAATAAGCCTTCCTTTTCTTAAACTGCTTTTTGTCGGGTATTTTGTTTGAGCGAGGAGGATGGTAATTGACAGACTTCTCCTGTACAGGGAAGAGCAGCCTTACTCAGTCCGAGAAGGGACAGAGACTGCCAGGCCTGGTAGGCTCCTAAGGGGAAGTCCTTGTCTGTACGACTTACCTGTGTTCTGTCTGTCTGCTCTCCACTGTGCTCTTCTCTGAATGAGGTCATGAACAGCCTGACCATTACTCATTTGCAGAGTGGGCTGGGACTTTCAGAGTGATCTCCCTGTAGCCTGACTGAGGAGAGGAAGTGTAAGATGACCAAAGTCACCATGCTTGAGACAACTTCCTCGATTAGTGCTTTAAACTGTTTCATTCACCTGCACCTCTATTTATTTCTTCCCGTAAACCTGACCAGTGCCCAACCCAAATCAACAGGTAGAGAATTCCAGGACCGGAGCTGGAAGTGACAGCTAATGCCCACAAAAGCAGCCTGTCCAGTTTTTCTCCATGGTGGCCAGAAGTCATTAAGCATGCGCTTATGAATCTAGCTTAATATTGATCAGTAGCGGGGTTAAGGCGGGGTGTCGAACCTTGAGGGACTGAGAACTGGGAGAGGGACTCAATGATTTTCGTCCTGGTGGATCATTAAGGAGATCTCTGTCACCACGCAATTGTCCAGACAGCTGGATCAATGATGTCAACTCTGACCCCAGGGCCTGAGTGATGACTCAGGTTTGGGAGTTCTGGATTAATGGATAGAGGAGACAGTCACGTCTTCCCTAATGGATAGGACAGAGGCACCCAACGTGACCCACAGGAAATTACTCACTAGACCGTTCCCGAAGACAAAAGCAATCGCCCGTCTTCTCCTCCTGGGATCTCACTTATTTTAACTGCCACCGCACATCAAAAATGTATTTTCTGCGGCGAAAGGCAGCGCGCTGAGGTCATTCGAGCTGCTTTTCTGTCTGAGGTGTTGTCAGTGATGGAGAATTCCAGCAAGCTACAGAGATGTCTGTGGATCACAAGGTGCTGTAAGAAGCCCAGTCAGACAGCGTCTTCTCCTCTCTCGCAGGCATGCTGGAGACTCGGAGTCCCAGTGAATCCTTACCTCAGTATCCCACCCACCCCCAAGACTCCTGAACAGGTGACCAAATGTCTCCCACCATGAAAACCTCATTCTCAGTGGCCCTTGGTGTCTTCCCTCTGGTGTGTCCCGTGCCCACTCACACTTATCTTCCACCCTGGAAAACCCTCCTAATCTCAGTATAGTAGGCATTAGTCCAAGTGTATGCTGAAGCCCTCTTCCCTTCAAACAAGGTCCCCAGTGTGATGCTAGGCACTCGCAGGCCTTACTATGCCATCACAGCTTATCAGCCCCCATTGCAAACCCAGAGGTGTCCCAAAGCAGCTTATGATTCTCCCAGGAAGCCTTGAAGCTGTGTGTGTGGTGCCAACCTGTGCCACTTGAGCTGAGGTCCTGACAGCCTCGTATTCAAGCTGTTCCTTATTTACACAGACAGCCTTCTCCATCTGGAATGGGCACTTCCTGCCACCAACCTCCCAGATGTGGCATTTGATCTTCCCTAATCCAGCTGGGGGCCCCAACTATATCCACCCCACCAGCCAGGGGGTGTGGGGTCACAGTGTGCAGCCTGCCACTCAAATGGTCAGAAAAACTCCCATTGTCGGTTCTTCTGGAGAGTTAGAGTATGCCTTTGCACCACCTCCTTTGTAGTGAAAAGAAAAAGTTAGGCAGAGGGATGGGAGAAGCTCAGCCAGAGAGAGCCCTGTGTGTCTTGCTTTTTCTTGGGTAAACCTGGCTCCACACAGTTGGTACGGTGTTCAAAGGTCAACAATCACACAAACAAGGTTCATTTACTCTCCTGCTACCATCCTCTGCACCTTCCCTGATGGCGCATCCCAGGATGCTGTGAGTGTTGCTTCCTCATGGGCTAAAGAGATTCTCCTGACCCAACCCTGGCTTAGGTTGAGGTTCTTAACCTATTCACACCATGCTCAATCTTTGCATCCAGATTATGGAGTTGTAAGGTTTCCACCCAGCTTAACTATGATCTAGCCCTTCTCTGGTCCCCCTCCTTAGCCAGTGTAGGACTTTGTAGACTCAGTCTTAGCAAGAACCCTACTGAATCGGTGCGTTAGGATCCTGACACCCTCTTAGTATCTGAACATCCTGAACCAGTCCCCCATCCTACACCAGCCCCAAGGAGTGCCTGCTCACTCTTGTCTGCCATCAGCAACAGAGCCTTAGTGTTGGCTTAGCACAAATTGCTTCCCCTCTTGGTAATTTCCACTATCCTGAGACCCTCTCTCCTGAACCTTGACTGCAAGTCTCCTGCTCACACCACTTGCTGCTCCATCTCTGTTCCTCTCTGCATTTTGCATTAATCCCTGTTCCAGCCATTACAGTGGCCTGAACACTTATCCTGGCTCTGCTTTCATAGGTCAGGGGGCACCTTTTCCTTTAACTATGTGTCCTAAGCTAGGAGCACCTTGACCTAGGTGCTTGGCAATGACAACACAGAGAAGAGATTCTGATTTATTTACACTGTGCCCAGATCCACTGAGGTATGGCTTTGACCTGTCTGAGGGGCCAGCCTGGGCATCCACTCTGCGACCAGGGCTTTAGTATTTCCATGACCTTCACCTTGAATGGTGATGGCTGGTGAACTTGCCTTCCTTCATCTCCATAGTAGCGTGATGTGCTCTGCATCTCATTACTGTTCATGCCACTTGGTATGATGGCTATTCTTGGTTGCCAACCCGACTCAGTTGGGAAGAAGAAACCTCAACTGAGGAATTGCCTCTATCATAATTGGCCTGTGGTCAAGTCTATAGGGGAATTTTGTTAATCACTAATTGCTGTAGGGGGGCTCATCTCACTGTGGGCAGTACTGTCCTTAGGGTGAGTCTAGGCTGGATCAGAAAAGCTGCTGAATTTGCACCTAGAAGCAAGCCAGTAGAGTTCCCTCATGCCCCATTGGTTTCTGCTTCAAAATCTCTTGCCTTGATCTTCATTCATGATGGGCTATACTGTAAGAGAAAATGAACATTTCCTCTACACGCTGCTTTTGGTCATGATGCATAGCCCAACAGCTGAAAGCAAACTAGGAGACTTGGAAGTCGCTGCCTGCACCCGGGTTTCACAGCTATAAGGTAACAGTTCCACTCCCTTGTAAGGATGTTCTGAGGAGTAAATGTCTTGGGACTTACAAACCATGGAGAGTGGGGCCAGACTCTTGCGAGCTCTCAGTCAGGATGGTTCCAGCGACTGTTTATTTCTACTATGTGGGGCTCAATCCTTCCACTTGGAACAATGCCTGCTTCTGGAGGAAGGCCTGGAAGCTAAAGACACTGAAGTGAGAAGTGAGAAGTGAAAAGCAGGCAGACAAACAGAGGGAGACACACACAAGCTTGTGTGCACAGAGAGACAGATAGAGGGGGAGGAAAGGGGCTGGAGGAGAGATAGGTGGATATTGTTGGCCCCCAAATTTATACTACTTTGAATTTCTAAACCTCAGTTCCCTCAAATCATGCACTTGGAAACAAGGTCGTTGCAGCTATAATGAGTTGAGATGAGGTTATAAAGGTATGGGCTAGGTCCTGAATTCACCATCCAGCTGCTGGCCTCAGCTAGCTCTCCTCCAGCCCTATTTGAAGCACATACTTGGGGGAACCCCCCAACTAGTAAGAGGAAGTGCCCAAAAGTCAGAATGCTAAAGGTCTTCGACACCCACTAGAAACTGGAAGACGGGCACAGCACCTATTTCCAGCCCTGTTCCCAATCCTCCAGAGAACAGCCCTCCTGGTTCCTGGTACCTGGATCTCACACTGCTGATTGCAAGAATAAGGGATGATACATTTCTCAATACATTACTTGGATTTGAGCCACCCAAGCTATGGTGACTAGCAAAGCGTCATATAGCCAGCTGCCTTAGCAACGTCCACACAAAACACCCCCACAGACACACATACCTTCACACACAGACACAGAGAAAGAGAGGCATAGAGACACAGAAACAAAGGGAGGAGAAGAAGGAAAGAGAGCAAGAGAAAGGCATTGAATTCACTAATGTGAGCTAGAGACTCAGGGAGTGATGGGATTTATGTCTCTATTTGATTATTTTCTGTTTATGATAAAAGACCATGACCAAGGCAACTTATAAAAGAAAGAATTCAATTGTGGTAAGGTTCCCGGGGGTTAGAGTCTATGATAGCAGAACAAATGCATGTGACAGACTGCTGAGAGCTCACATCTTGATCTGCAAGCGCGAGCCAGAGGGAACACACTGGATGTGGCATAGGGTTTTGGGAACCTTGAAGCCAGCCCCAGTCACACACTTCCTTGGTCAAGGTCACACCTTCTAAACTTCCTTGAACAACTACCAACTGGGGAACAAGTGTCCAAGTGCTTGAGACTTATGGGGGACATCTCATTCAAACCAATGCAGTGTCTTTGGACCCCAAATCTGCTTTTTCCTAAACTGACAGCTGTAGTGCTTTTCCCAAAGGCACAGCTTCCTTCCACCTCTGCACCTGCCAGCATTTGCACATCTTCCACCCAGGACACTCAATCAGAGCATCCAGTCTGCTGACCTTGCTCTCAGCCAGGACCAAATGCCACTGAGTCCAATCTGAGACACTTCCCCCCAACTTTTGCCTGGGACAGCCCATCCCACTCCCCACTGGGGTTCTCCTTGAGTCCTTTCTCACAGTCATCTCTCCCATGAGACCATCACTCTCTAGGCAGCAGCCCTCTGTTATGTTAATTGCTCCCCCTCCCCTGTCCCTGGTGGAGGTGGATATAGAGATGGGGTCAGCTAATGTCCACTGGCTTGACCAGAGTTTCCACTGGAAATCTTGTTTCTTGACTAATGAAGCTTCTAGTCTGAAAAATATCCCCAAAGAAGAGCTGCACATCAGAGTGATAGGCAGTTGTAGGCACTCTATGGATATTTGCTGCATTTAATGGAATTGAATTTCCTAAAAGCTGAACATTTCCTCCATCAAATATCCAATATGTCTTGACCATGAGCGATAGATAATTCAGTATCCCATCGCTCAGCATTTGTGGCCAAAGACAGACAGTTTGTTAAGGAACAAAGGCACGCTGGGAGGGGATCTCCTGAAAGTCGCTCTGGAGCACTCATTAGCTTGGCTCGTTGGGAAGGATCTTGCTTGATAGCAATGAATGCAGCTGTGATGCACCTGCCCTCATTGTGTACTTATTGGGGTGATTTGGATAGGTTGTGGACCATTCTCAGCTTTCCCTTCTCCTTAACGTTCACAGAAGTAGACATCCATCTGCCTCAGTACGTCAACTCTGAGGTCAAGGTAGGATTGCCATCAAGACACTGGCCTTGGTTCGGCTTAATATGTATCCCATATTAAGAGAAAGCATAAAGACCCCAAGAAACACCACTGAGCACAGGTTTCAGGGACAGCAGTGCTGAACGTAAGCTGGTCACCTCCCAGAACATATCTGTATGGTGCTTCAGATTAATTTTATTGTTATTTTAATTAGATGTAGATATGTGTACATTAAATGCAGCAGTCTGGAATGGACAGAAGAAGGCACCAGATCCCCTGGAGTTAGAGTTACAGGCGGTTGTGAGGTATCCGATGTGGTTGCTGGGAGCCAAACTCATGTCTTCTGGAAGAGCAGCAAGTGTTCTTAATCACTAAGCTATCTTCCCAGCCCATCCTTGTGTTTTAAAATCAAGTTGGAAAATGCCCTGTGGGTCTAGGCAGGCTCAGAAATGCTGAAGTGTTATGTATGTGTCCCATAAAGTAGGGCTGTCACATAAAATCCAGGCTACCCATGAAACATTATTTTTGAAGATGCGGTAAGTAATTATTTAGTGTCAGGATACCGTGGACTCTGCAGTTTAGGCTCTGGTCCCACCTACCCTAGCAGGTAGGGTATTTCAGCAGTAGGGCTTGGCTGGTGGCTCTCAACAGTAACTATATCGTGTCTGAGCCATGTTCCATGAATGGATGAAGCTATGGCCACCATCTCTGTAAATGTGTGCCTCTCTCAACCCACTCAGGATAGTGCTAAGGGACATGTCACAGACCTTTCCAAAGCCCCACTTGCAGATATCCACCCATGGCTCACCTGGTTTTCCCTCTTTCCATATAAGTATCCATCCATCAATAAACAGACAAACCTCAGTGATGGACACTCTTGTATGTTGGGCACAACACGACACACATGTGGTGGGTCATTTCTATGTCATGTGAAAGGTTAATGACCGACCACTCTACCAACACTGATGATGGAAGGTGAAGGGAAATAAAGTCCAGGCATGGCAGGATTGAAGACAGGCTTCAAGATTGACATATGAAAGAGGTCAGTTGGCAGAAGAGACAGGAAGCCTGTCCTCACCTGGACTCCATGCTCCAAACAGAGCAAGCTCGGGACAATCCCTTAATATGCAGAGGTGGCATAGGCTATGAAAATGGCCTATAAAGGGTCATATGGCCCTTGGCCCAGCACTTCCGAGCAGATGTCCTTTCCCAGTGCGAGTCCATTCCTGTTCTCAGAAACACTTCCTTTCCTTCATAAACTGTCTGCGGTCACTGCCGTCACACAGGTCCCTGGTACAATTCTTTGTCCTTGGACAAAAGAACCCAGAAACTTCAGAGGCGGTCCCCAATACTCAGATGACTTTATTGGTTGACAAACTCCTCTATGCTATCCCCTTTCTTTTCAATACATTGGAAGTGTCCATTATCCAGCCTACTGGGTATATGTCTGCCAAGCCTGGAGTACCAAGGTATGAGACACTGGAGAGAGCATGACGCACAGGGTGCTGGGAATGCAATGGGGCACAGGGTGCTGGGAATGCAGTGGGGCACAGGGTGCTGGGAATGCAATGGGGCACAGGGTGCTGGGAATGCAGTGGGGCACAGGGTGCTGGGAATGCAGTGGGGCATGGGATGCTGGGAATGCAGTGGGGCACAGGGTGCTGGAGTTGGGACACAAGTTTCCAGGGGAAATGAACCCTACAGAACAGTCTGTCCCCAAGAGCCTAACAGGGGATGTCATTCTTGAGCTGCTCTCTGCTGGCCCTCACCTGCTTCACTCCAGTCACCTTAAGAACAGCCCTGTTCTGCAACAAATGGCAGCAAGGAAGCATGCCCAGCTCTGCTTCCCTGAGCCATCCTGAGATGAGTTTCTATAGCCGTGCTTTACAAAGTTTCTGTCCCATGCCCGTTTCACTGTCCGTGGAATTCAAAAACTAAGAAAGGAGATGCATTTTGTTATAAATCTACACGAAAGCTGAGCCGGAGAAAGTCAGAGCTCTGCACAGGAGCCGGCTTGCAGGTCGGCTAGAGTCGGCTGTGAATCTGATCCCTGGTCACGGGATAAAGTTTCTCTGCCTCTTAGGCAAAGACTAAGCTGTGGCCCGTGTGACAGCTGAGTGTTCTCCCAGTATCCTCCACAGTGACCCTGAGCTTTATGCACAGATCCCATTTAATGTGCAGTCTGCGTCTGCTACAGAGAATGGTTTCCCACCCGTCACCCAGCCCCTGGTGGCTACAGGCCGGACAATGGGCAGTGCATTTGGAGCTCTTGGTGAAAGGACTCATTGAATTACAGGCCTTTATTCTCCTAATGTATTGGAGACATAAATTGTCCTTATCTCAAACCATTCTCCCCGAGATTAAAAAGGATATCTGCATTTCTTTGTGGGATGAAGAATACGAGGTCAGAGGTTGGGTTTGGACACAATGGGGACCAGAGACAACAAAGAAATCCAAACCAGACTCCTCTGCTCATCCCTGTCCATCACTATGCGGCCCACCTCTCCGGGGCGGGGTACATGAGGAGGAGAAGGGGAACTTGGACCACCAGTCCCTGCTGTTCTCTGGGCCTATACATTTATAGGTCATTGAGTTCAACTAAAAGAAACGTCATGGGGAGGATTCCACGCCATCACTACCCCACCTGGGAAGCAAGCCTAGCTCAGAGTACTTCAGCGTTCTGCACCTCATTTTTTTTCTCCCCTAAATGTGTGCTTTCCCACAAAAGAGTTTCAAGCCATCTGGGGCCATTTGCATTGCAACTCATTGTAATTAAAATGAAATAAAGAGCCAAGGCCATGGCTCAGTTGGCGCAGTGCTTGCCTAGGCACGTAAGATGCTCTGGGCTCAGTTTTCAGTACCGCATAGACAAGGTAACGGCAGTGAATGTGCAGCTGGAACGCACGCCTTCAGAGGCATCAATGGGGCTGACATTCATCCTTGGCTTCATAAGGAGTTCAAGGTCAGCTTGAGGTATCTACAAGCCCATCTCCCAGAAAGAAAAGGGCCTGGTGAGGAGAGGGAGGGAAATGAAATCCCTCCCCCCTCCCCCCACTCCCGCACGCCGTCTCTCCTGCTATTTGAAGTATTCAGTAGCCCCTGAGGTCTAATGGAAAATTCCAGGCTGAGATGAAGCCTGAATCGCACCCCTTTGGTGTGAGTACTATTTTGAGCAGATCTGTGTAGGGATGTAACTTTAGAATCCAGCCTGTCCGAGGGACACAATAGTGTTGGCAGCCTTCCCCATCTGACAGACACCCTAGTGAGACCATGTCTGTGTGTCCCCAGCCAGCAGACAGGACAGTGTCAGGATTTCACACCCAAGAACTGAATTAACATCAAAGTGGATCTTGGCTATTGGCAATATACACTCCCGCTTGCTAACCCTTTCCCTGCCTCCTGCCTGGGAGTCAGAGAGCCTGGCTATAGGCTCCTGTTGAGAACCTCCCCCCAGCCTCAAAGGAGGCTTTCTCTCCATGGAGGTTCTGATCTCTTCAGAGACCCCAGTGTGCTATCTATCTCTGGTGCTAGCATCTAAACTCTCCTCAGAGTCTCTGGCATACTGTTGCTCCTCTGTCTGTCTGTCTGTCTGTCTGTCTGTCTGTCTGTCTGTCCATGGTGTTAATGACTCTTCTAACAAATGCCCTTCTCAGTAACCCATTTCATTGTCCTTTTGAATCTGCCCAACCCTATCTAAAACTGACCAATCAACTGGAGGCACTGTCTAGCAGGGAGAGTCTCTGGTACCAAAGAGAAGTTAGCTTCCATAAGCGGACTTCCAGCCTGCAAAGGTACTCTCTGTCCGTCATGGTGCTCCCTCTCTGCTCCGGGAGGCGAGGCTGATTTATTCATCCCTGGGAAGGCACCCGCATCAATCAAAGCAGCAAGCCTCATCTTGTCTGCCTACTGTTCCTTTCCTCGCTATTTCCCTGACACGGTTGCTCTCTGTGTTTCAACAGGAGGAGGTGCTAGCGCCTGAGCCCTGAGCTGCCTTATAAACATACACAAGTCTTTGGTACGTGTATTAATAAACCATTTTGCCCTTCATTGGTCATTCTGCCTCTGTTTAAGGGACTCATCTCCCCAGGAAGCTGCAAACATTGGAGGATTTATTCCTCACATGAATATAGAGATGTCTTATAGAAAAGGTCCAGGCTCAGAGCTTTAGAGAAGGCAAGAAATACTGCAATCAGGGGACAATTAGGTAGGGGCTGTAACCTGGGGAGAATGTTTTAACTATCAATGCTGTGGAATCAAGACCTGGCCAAAGGGCTCTTGTAGCATAGACAGAAGCACAGTTAGTAATGCTGGATGGAGTGTGGGAAGGTGGTATGAAGGAGCTTAATAGAGCATCATGGGTCAAGATGCTTCCTCAAGAGGATACAGTTCTCGGGAGAGTTTTTTGTTGGACTAGATGAAGATGTCCATGGTCCCTGGTTCTGGAGGAGGAGAGTCTCCAGCAGTGGTGGCTAGTGGCCTCCCCCGCCCCTGATTTGAACAAGGGAGGCCAGAGCAGGTGCCGTTAGCAGCCAACCATGCTAAGCTAAATATGAGCAGAACTGCCTACAGGGCAGGTGCTATGAGGTCACCAGCAGCTTCTAGAAGGGTCCACTTAGGGGGGATTAATAAAGCCACCTTCCTGGACCTGGGTCTGAGTATATCTAGCATCACCTCAACCTGGCTCTGAGGTGCTCTCAGGATGAGACTTTGACCTCCCAGCCACACCTGAGTCTGCTCTGTGCTGCCTGCTGCAAAGGAGGGCAATCAAGCAGGCAGGCTGTGGTGGGGCACGGGTGGAAGGTTGAAGCTAGTCTTGATCTGTGAAGCGCGATGCTGTGGAGGCACCCCTCTGGGGGTAGAGGACTGCCTTTACTTTTGCTCAGGAAATCCACATTGTTGTTTGCTGGCTCCAGCCATGGAGTGACTCCCCAGGAACTGCCCTCTGCCCTGTCTGTAGAGAGTCAACTCCCACCCTTTCTGCTGAGCGGCGTACACCGCCGCCTCTGGGGATGGCTGGTGAGAATGTCTGGGAGCACCTGTTCTCCAGGGCTTCCGGATGCTGTGTTGTCGGCAGATGTCAGACAGTTGTGATCCATTTCTAGCTCTCTCATTGTTACTCTAATTTCATCTCAGAAAATGACTGATGGAGAGCGAGATGCGGAGCAGAGACTAATTCGCAGCTAATCCTTCAAAACAGAACCAACCGACTGCGCAAATGTGGTAAACCCTTTCTCTTCCCAGTTCACAATTGTGCTGGGAAGGCCTGGCAGTGGCCACTCCTGGGATCTGGACCTGCTCATGACTGTGAGCATGGAGCCAGGGACGGTGTGGATGTGAAGAGCTGTCTTTGCGAAATGCAGGAAGGATCAGGTGCAGGGAAAGACGTGGAGAGCCCATTACATACCAAGGTGACCTCAAGCCACTGTCTCCTTTTAAGCATGTCAAGAATCCTTGCCCAGTACCCTTGCTGAGTTGACATTGATGTCGTTCTGCTGATTGGAACTAGGAGCAAGGGGCACTTTCTGGAGGCTTTGCTAACCGTGCTGGACTCTCCTGGATAAGAGAAGCCTGCTGTATGGCACAAAACCACAATTGTTATGAGGATGGGTGAGCCAGCAAGGCAGACCAGGAGATGAGGGAGCAAAGGAAAGCCCTCTGTCTGCTCTCCTCCCAACCTTGGCACTGCCCTCTGCAAGTGAAGCCATGCCTAGCTACTCTGTACTGTTGCTTGTTTTGAATTCGATAGACTTTGACTCCCATAAAATATAACATTTCTATCTGCACTTGACATAATGTTTAGGGAATTCATGTATGTGGCTCTGCATGTTGATAATCTATCTTTTTATAAATTATCATGGAATACTCCACTGTATTCTTCTATCACCACTGAAGCTGTCCAATCTTGATAGTCATTGGGCCTGTCTCCAGTTGGGACTGCCATCTATACGGCTGTGCGATTATTCCACATACATCTTGGTGAATCTCTGCTTGCTTCTTTGTTGAGTTCACATCTAAGAGTGAACTTGCTGGATTCTGCCTTCTGTGTGTGTATGTCTCTCCTAAATGCTGTCCAACAGTTTTCCAAACTAGCTGCAAAAACTCCTCTCTTGCCAGCAGAATTTGAGTGTTCCAATCACTCCATATCCCTGCCAACACTTGGTGTTGTCAAATTTTTAACTTCATCCTTCTGGGAGACATGTACTGATTAAGGATGGGGGTACATGCTGTTTTATAGATGCTCGTGGTTAGGACACCAATGGGGAAAATGTCTATTCAGATTTCATGTCATGTGTTTTTATTTTCCCATTGCTTTGAAATACTTTGATATTTGTGTATGATAAATATGTCTTCCTGGTCAATCCTCTGCAAAGGCCCCTGGTGTTTTGATAAGCTCAAGTCTGAATGTAAATAGCAGTACAGGGTTCTCCTGTGTGGTGAGTGCCGCTACAGGCCACTGAGACACTCTCCTCGAGTGTCTTTCCTTCATATTGAGATTTATGTCTCTGGAAATGAACTTGGCATATGATGTGGAAATGACAAGATTTATCTTTGTCCATCAGCAGCTCCAATTGACTGAGCCATTTACCAAGAAGACATCATTTCCCGCTGCCTGGGACACCATGGCCATCAGTCACCACCTGTGCTCCACATCTACTCTGCTCTCAGCCACGGTGTCCTTGTGTGTCCTTGTGTCACAGTACCCGCTTAACCAGTGTCTTTGCCGTTACTCCAAGTTTCCTGCACAATCCCCCAGGCTGCACGCTTCTCTGACCCGCGCCCTCCGCAGATTTGTGGAAATTGTAGAAACAGATTCTAAGTTTAAAACAGACTGTTTTGCATTTTTTCTCAGCATTGCATTAAATCTATGACTCTACTTGGAAAGAACTGATGTTTGACTGTTATGTACTTTAATCCATCTTTTTCTTTTTGCTCAAAGTCTCTAAACAGTATCTTGTAGCTTTCTATGAAGAATATCTGCACATTTTGCTGTTCATAGGAATTCAGACATCCTTTCAATTATAGTTCATTGTATCCTTTAATGTTTTATGGTTTTGAAGTTGAGTGTAGGGTATAGAATCAACCCTGAGTTTCACATTGGACTCTGTCTGTAGTGACAATGACTTTGTTAACTAGTTATCTTGGTTCATTTGTAAACAGCCTAGTCCTTTCTAAAAGCATATGATGACTTCAGGAATGACATTTTTTAGTTCTTGTTCAACCTTATACTCACAGTTTCTTTTTCATGCCTTATTGCACTGTTTAGAACTCTCTGAGTAGAAACGTGGCTGATTTGTCTGGCTCCTAGCATTGAGTAAAAATACTGTGTTGTTCTGTCCCTAACCAAAGTATACACTGTGGCCAGCATATAGCTCTTCTGATTAGAACCAGTAGTCTCTGTTTACATCAAACCCCATCAATATTTTTAATGACAATGAAGCATTGGAATTTTCAAATTTATCAAATGTGTCTCTTGAGATGGTCATTTGACTCCCCAATCAGCTGCCCTCAGATGTCATCTTCCATGCTTCAAAGTCTACTTTGCTTCATCTGTGATGAAGTCCACATCGCTTTGTGGTCAAGGGAGCTATTATTCTTTTCCCGGTTGAGTTTGGATAATACTTTTATTTTCTCACTTTAGATATCTACCTTCCTGAGTCTCTGATATCACACTTCCAAGAAGTAGATAGCTGCATTGTCTTTTGATATGAAGATCTTTGCATTTATTACATGTATTTATAATATGAACATAATTTTAAAGTATTTTTTTATTTATCTGTGTATGTAACTGTGGAGGTAGGTCAGGAAGCTGTGCGTGTGTGTGAAATGACCATAGAGGCTGGAAGAAGATGGTGGATTCCCTGGAGCTGGAGTAACAGGCAGTTGTGAACCAGCCAGAGTGGGTGTGTGGAACTGAACCCAAGTCCTCTGGAAGAACAGTTGAGTGTTGCGTCAACTCACCAGCCTTTGAACACTGCTATTTTTAAATTTGCATGCTTCCTTGCTATTTCTATTACCTCGAAATGATCTGTGATTCTATTTTCCTCCTCTCTCAACTGATTTTTAAAAATATATATTCCAGTTTTTTCCATTTTTTTCCATTTTTTGTATGTGGATATTTAACCTGCAAGTATAGTTGTAGCATGGTTCCTCCAAAGGCCAGAAGAGGGCATCAGATCCTCTGTAGCTGGAATTACAGATGATTGTGGGCATCTGTGTGGGTGCTGGGACTTGGGACTTGAACCTGAGTTCTTTGGAGCAACTGATCTTAACAGCTGAGCTGTTGGGGACCATCCTCAACAAAAATACCTCTTGTCAGGGTAGAGGCATGGGTGTTTAGAAAATATTAGTAAAGAATATGAAGACGTAAATGAAAATAATAAAATGGAGAAACGCATAGAATAGTATTGGGAGGGAATTCCAGTGAGTATTGAAATTCATCTCCATTTTAATTCCCGATTGCTTTAAATACTGCTGACCCCAAAAAGTAGGAGTAAGCCAAACACTGCATTAATGTGATAGAAGGAAATAAACATACCAATTGAAGGTCATGGGCTACAACCACAGTTAAACATTCTGTTGTTAGAACAAAACAAGTCACACTCACACCCTAGATCAAAACATTCTGTGGGCAAACCACTATCTCGGTGGAATCCAAGGTTATCTATCTCCTTAAGGGAACTGGAACTTAGTTGGATCCATAGACTTTTTTTTTTTGAGGTAGAAACATATCTACTCCTCTATTCCTGAAATACATGGTTTGGATATTAGCCACACCTGTGGACAATAACCTTCGAGAGAGCAGAACTCTCTGATCTAAATCTAGGTGGAATCTTTGTTTGAGATAGAAACACAATAACTTTAAAAAACTACAGGCAAGTTTCAACTCTGTGACCTTTGGTCAATATAGAAACAGGCTCACATTTTTAGGCCTCTACACTGAGGCATTTCTCCAGACCTATATCAATACTTTTATAACTCTTCTCCACCTCATAATTTATTATAGCTACACAGTTAATAGTTAACCCATATTATTACATGGATCCTTGAGCTTTCAACATCTAGAAGAGTTATTCATTGTTTCATTCTGTTATTGGGCAATTGTGTGTGTGTGTATGAGAGAGAGAGAGAGAGAGAGAGAGAGAGAGAGAGAGAGAGAGAGAGAGAGAGAGAGAGAGAACCTATTGCATTATGGTTACTCTCCTCCCTCTATCTTCCTCATCTCTGTTAATACTAGCCATGAACACCACTATCTTTCCCAGATCCCTGACTTTTGTGGTTTATTTAGTTTAACTGGAACTATCTATGTGGCTACTGGATTGGGACTGTCTATCTGCAGGAGACTTTTAGGATGACACAGCTAAACAGAATGACTCTGGCATGCTTTAGGTCTTCTCTCTCCCAGATCTTACATTTTCTTTCTTCTGCAACGCTCTTGAGTATGTTCCTACAATTTTAAAGAGGATGGTATAAAAGTCTTACTGAATGCTGAATGCTGACTTGTCACCTCTCACTTATTCTTAGCATCTTGTACAACCATGGGTCTCTGCGTTCATTGCCATTTGATGAAAGAGGGGTTTCTCTGATTAAGATTGAGAACAGTATTTCTCTATAAGTGTAGACATTAAACACTTCAGAAAGTAGTTTGATTCCATGTAAACTTAGCTAAGCAACAGTGTCCAGTTCCTCCCCAAAGCCTATGATTTTCCTTGGCATGGCTTTTTGACAAGGTTTACAGTACCAGGCATGGATCATGGATTCCCTTTTCTGGAGTAGGTCTTAGATTGAGAGCAATGGGCTACCTCTATAACACTACTACCACTATTGCACTAGTGGCCACTTCTTGACTGGCAGGTTGGCCTTGTAGTCTGTAGGGCTCACAGCTGCGTAAAGACAACTGATGCTTAAAAATCCAGCAGCAACATCCTGCATAGCACATTCCAGGACCATAAAGGCTAACAAGCAGGGAGAAAGTATCTAGCTTAGTTCTAGCTTGGTTTCTCTGCGGATATGGGACATTTGGCTTTCAGTGCTGTGATTATACCATCCACTGTCTTTGTTACTTTGAGTCTGACAAGAAATCAGTCTCTAGCATCGCTATGGTTCCCCTGTGCCTGAGAACTGCTTTGTTCTTGTTGTTCTCAAGATTATATTCCATTTTCAACCATTTGATTAAATGTGCCTTTGTGTAAGTCTGATTAATTATATCCCACTTGGAGGAATTTGAGTTGAACTTTTTGAATGCGTGCATTCATTCACTTTACAGTGCTTGGAAAATTTCAGGTATTATATCCACAATATTTTTTTGCCCCTTGTTCTCTCATTGTCCCTTTGGGAACTCCCATTGCACTAAGGCTGATAAGTTCCATAGCTCTGCAGGTGTCTGGGATAGAATTCTGTTTCCTTGATTCACATTTTTATATACTATACATTCTTCCATTGACTGGTTGCAATATGTCCCTATTTAAATAAGAGCCATCCATATCAGATCTTCGGATCCCTAGAGTCAGGGATCATTGAGGAGGTGGGAAGAGTGTAAGCTACATGCCTGACTACAAGGAAACTGTTTTTCAGACATATCAGCAGCTGCACATGTGAACTCAGTGACGGCGACAGCATGTGTCAGACCTGTGTAATCTCAAGACAGACAAAATCCCCAAAGGAAGAGACACCCCATCCTCAAGACTGCTTTTGTGATTCTTGTAACCTGCATCATGCATATTTACTGACCTCTCTTGAGTGAGTCTTGTAATGTCTGGGTTGCTTACCATGTGATTTCCTGGTTTCTCTCAGAGGCTTTGTATTTGGGGAGGCATGTCTCTAACCAACAGCCGTTCTGCCTCCCTCTTTTTTTTTTGCTTTTTTCCAGGTCCTTCAAGTGAGAATATAGCGAGGTTTCTCTGAGACCCAGTGGGCATCACCTTCTGCTCCTTCCCGTCTCACTTTCTGTGTCAGCCTGTTGTTTATAACTAACGAGCAGTGTCATAGGCAGCTGAAATGTTAAAGTACTTACCTGCAACCGTTTGCCACAAATGATCTTCGTGGGAGACAGTGAGCTCCACGTTGGCCTTGTAAGGGGTTGGCTCACAGGAACCATTTGAAATGTCAAATGCTGAAGAGAAAGCTTCTCAGAGGAGTCCTGACTCTGTGCTGTCCCCTGTGACACTGGGGAAAATGCGCTGCTGTTTTTCAAGGCTTCCAGAGCTGAAGAGCAAAGCGGGCTTACTCCACAATCAAAACTTGCTTTGCTTCCATTTGCTCGTCTACTTTTCTGGAACAGATACTCTCCAGACTCCTTTGAGTCCTTAATTAAGTGTCACAGTCAAACAACAGCTGGTTCTATCAGTTCCTATCAGTTTTCTTCACTGGTTTTTCAGGATAGGTGAATTTTAAGAAGTTTGTCCTGTGTTTTTATTGACCCCATTCCACTGACCCTTCTTAAGCACCATTTTCTTCAGCATCCCAACTATCGAGTATTTACTGCCGTATTTTCATTGTAGAGTTAGCCCTTATTTTCCTAAACACATTCAGTGATTGCAAATGACTCCACTCTCTTGGTATCTGGGTATCGTGTGGGATCTGTTTCTTATGCTGGTTTGTTCTCTTGGCCTTTGCACCTTTATTTGTGAAAGTGTGGGCTTTGAATCAGGTAGGCTTGGTTGATTTTCCTTGACTATCAGATGCTGTGTATGGAAATTGTGTGGATAATTTGGTGGCACTATCTTACTTCCAGGACTGCTTGCCATGTCGTCTGGCAGGCTCTTGTGCCAGGGCTATTTCAAAACTGTGAATCTATTGATTTGAAGCTTGGCTTCTGTGTTTGCAAATCCTTGTTTCATTTTGGCTTGCTCTAACTCTTGTATTGCCTCTCAGACATTCCAAATAAAAGTTTTGAAGTGTGTTCTAGGACCTTTCCTTCAAAGAGATAATAAAACATTCATGTTTCCTGACCGCACAGAGGTTCCAAAGCTCTTCTCAGTTTCTTAGGCTCTGTTCTGTCACATAAAACATGTAATAATATTCAGGAAAGCCAAGATTAGTCAAAGGCAGCCTAGAGTGGCTGAGAATTCCCTAAGCCTTCCTGAACTGCCACTCTATGGGTGAGGGGTAAATATATTTGGGGCCAAGTTGTTGCTTGCTAGGGAGTTTTCTTCCCTAAGAAATGCCTACCACCTCTGAACCCCACATCTGCAACATCTCATAGACAAGCATTTTTCACTGAGGCTGTTTCTCTGTCCAGCTGGAAGAATGTATTTACACATCAGAATCCAGTTCAGCTTGTAAAATTCTCTAAAGGCTCATCTAGATTCTTCAATCGTCTCATGGCCTGAATGCAAACATCTTTTAGAACAACTTCACATTGTAATGAACCAGTAATGTGGATGCCTTCTTACGTACCTTACAAACTGGTGACTGTTATCTTTGGTTCATTGCTCGGTGCATAGCACTGATTGTTTTTGTTGGGTCCAAGCTTGTAGAATGAGGAGCCACTGTGCCAAAGGTTGACAATCTATGGTATGTTCAGCAGTTCTACAAACACGGCATTCTAAGTCTCGCGTTTAGTTCCTGAAGAGACTGTCCGTGTCAACAAGGAAGAAACGCTATCCAGATGCCTTTCAGGTATGTCATCAGTGAGGAAATTAGACTTGCGTGAGATTAAGTCATTGGTTTGCGATGATGAGCTTTACAATAGAGCTTGGATTAAAATCCACAATCTTTCCATTTTGCCACATGTCACCTCAATATAAGTTGTCTTTCATGGGCATGCCCTTGCTATCTGAAGCAAAGGCCTTGGGCACCAAGCTTGGCTCTCTGCCAGGCTTGGCAAATCCCATTATTTTCACAGTTGGAACACAGAACTACTATTGCTTTCAAAATTTGGAATTCATCGACAGGATAACTGAATTTTCAGACACTTCTCCCCCTTTATCTTGGAATATTCACCAGGCAAGGGAAGGTCAGCAGCTGTTCCCTGCGCTTCTGGGCCAGTGCAAGGTCTGTGTTGGTGAGGAGCAACGCCAGGAGGCTGCTGGCAGCTCTTATCAGATGACATAGAAACATCTGTTCCCATAAACACCCTGCCCACAGACACATTTGCAGTGAATAAGTGTCTCCTCTGGTAACATCACTGCAGACCCAATTCGGTAGCCTTGGTTGGAATTTGGGTATCTTCTGTGTCCCTCAAGCTGAGCACTAAGGTCTAAAAGTACCAGTGACCTATGATCAGGAAAGGTCCCATAGAGTTGATATCTGTGTAGTGCATTTCCGAGCCAAGAGTGGTTGCCCTGAATCGTCTGGTCTGACGAGTGCTTCCAGGCTAATGTCAGGGTTAGACTCTGCAAGTGCCCTTCTGTCTGGTCCTGAGGCAGGAAGTGTAGGACTGAGGAGTAGGACTTCAATGAGGATGGGAGACAGAGGAAGAGATGTTCCATGTTTCTCGGCATTCTGGTGAAGGTATTTTCTCTGAACAAGTACAAGGGAGAGGACTGGTCACTGTGCCTGGTGACCTAGGTGGATATGACTGTTTGCAGCAGAGTTCCCTCAAGACACTTGTCAGAGCCCTCAGAATCCTGACTTCTGAATATGGTGCCCTGGGACCCCGTGCCTGTGTTCAGCCCCACTGCCTGAAGCCCAAAGCCTTCCTCCCTTCTCCTCCATCCTCCTCCTTTCTGTCAAACTGACCTTGGCATTGTGTGTGATAAGATACAACAGCAAGAATTCACTGCAACCACTGACAAAACAGTTAGGTGAACAACCCATCTCCTCCTCACTTGTGTTGGTCAGCTTTCTGTGATCATGACATAATGCCCAGAGCTAAGGAGAATACATTTTGGCTCACGGCTCAGGGATGACCAAACAGGTGTTTTGGCTCCACTGTGTCTGGGCTGTGGTGCAGCAGCAGATCAAGGTTGGTAGCCTCTGGAGCTGTGCACAGCGGATCACTTCATCACTCCACAAAGTAGAGGAAGGAATGCAGAACCATGTTGGGAGAAGCAAATAATAGAAGATAAGCTTCTGGAGTATATAGCCTACTCCACTTCTAGTTTTCTCTGTCTGCTTTCTATGTGTGGTTTGAGATATGATCTCTCAGCTTAATCCCCTGGTTGCTTGTTGTCATACTTCCCATTCTATTACGAGTCTTCCTCTGGAACTGTAAGCAAAGATAAACTTGTTTCCAGAAGTTGTTCTTGGCCATGGTGTTTATTACAGCAACAGAAAGCACCTAACACGTTTTGAAATCTGTGAACATCCACATCTTCCTTTGGCAAGCTAGAGGTCCCAGACAACGTGTTTAGGGTGGCTGCAGCTCTTCCGGGAACATATCTCACAGATCTGCCACCTCCGGCATCTGGGAGGCTTCACTGTTCTCAAGGCTTCACACCCCAGTGTCACTCAGTGAGATTCCTGCAGCGTCTCCAGCGCTACTACACGCTTCCTGGCCGCAGTGACTCTCAAAACCAAAGTGGGATTCATAAGCCCTCACCGTGGGATTCACGATTCCAAAGCCAGCACCCCATCCACAACACTGACAAGTTCTGCTGCCAACTTATGATGCACTTTGGCCACCTTGCACCACATTACAGCGCCCTATGTTTGTGCTGCTTCTAGAACAGTCCTCAGGCTTTCTCATCTAACAAGGTGGAAACGTAGCTGGCCAGAGTTTCGCTTGCCCTTGTTTCAGGGCAGAGCAATATGCCGCTCCTTCATGGTACTAACCTTCTTAACAATTACAGCTGCTCTTTGAGACTATGCCTTGACTGGAACATTAAGTTTTCTGCAATTCTTTTTCTCTCTAAACTGTACATGTTGTATTGCTTTATCCAGACCTGCTCTTTTTATTATAAACCTGTATAAGTGTTACCAGTCAATGCTCTACAGATTCAGTGTTATGCCAAATAAATTAGTGTTTTATTTTAAAATTTGGCTTCACATAAATGCTCAGGGCACAGGCAGAAAACAAACACACATTTTGCCAAAATATATGAATGGCCTCTATTACATTTATAGAGACCTAGTTCTTCTCTGAAACATCTGGGCCTGGGTTTCTACCCTATGTATTATTCTCAGCACCACTGTGTTTCAGGATCCCACTAGGATAGTCCACTAAGCTCGGCTTATAGCATTCAACCATTTTTGTAGTCCAAAGTTCCAAGGACTTCCATATTCATCCAAGACCAAACTTAGTTAGCATCCTAAGAGATGAGCCCTACTCCTGATACCAATTTCTGTATTAGTTACCTTTCGTTGCTATGATCAAGCATCATGGCCTAAGGCAACTAACAGAAGGAAGAGTTTATTTGGGTTTATGTTTGGTGAGCTCAAAATGATGGGGGAGCCACAATAATGTGTAGCTGGGTAAGGAAGCTGAGAGATCACTTCTCAACTACACACAGAAAACACAGAAAGCGAGTGAATGGGAACTGGACTGATACTACAAACTCCCAAAACCCACTTGCAGTAACATACCTCTTCCAGCAAGCCTCCACATTTCAATGGTTCCATAACCTTCCTACACAGCGCTACCAACTGGGTATCATGTGTTCAAATACATGAGCCTCTGCGGGACATGTCTCATTCAAACCACCATGCTACTGAAGAAAAAAAAACAAGCAAACAAACAAAAAACCCCATTGCTTCCAGAGCCCTGGATTAATGAATGAAGAAGCTTCCAGAACCCTGGATTAATGAATGAAGCACTTGTGTCACTCTCTGTGGAGCAAAGTTGGCTCCAGAAAAGGAGAACACACATTTCTTTATTCCATGCATTCAACAAAAATGTGTAATTCAAAAAAAAAATTAGAAAGTGCTAAATAGTCAAACTGCAAATGCACAAACTCCTTCCAGAATGTACTTTATGGCAACTATTAAACACACAAATGAGAACGCTGATTTATCCTTTCTCCACGGAGCAGTGCTGGGTTCTGGCAGGCTCGAGCTGCACTCAGTAGTGGCTGGAGATGCACAGACTCTGACCTACATTTCTTTGCTGGTTTGGGTGATTAAGATCACAAATGAAATCACTGTTAATTGGCTCTATAAATTTTACATATGAAAAGAAGCACTTTTTTAATGAGTGCAACTTCATAATTTAGTTGTGTTGTTAATAGTGGCTTCGAAAATTAAAAAGCAAACAAACACACGATTGTTGCAAAGCTGCACATCACGAAGCAGAAGAATCTGGTCTGGGTTCTATTCGTGAGGGGTAGCTCCCGGGAGAAGCCGCAGGATGCTTGCAGAACCTCTCAGTTCAGCTGGACATGAGCTGATTCCTGAAGCATCTCAGTCCCAGCCCTGTACTGATCCCCTTTTTCCATCACAGAGATCTGTCACTCGTCCTTCAGGAGACAAATGATTTGCTAGGTTCCAAATCCTCACCTGAAACCTCTGACAAGATCACCAATACTCCCATCTACTTCCAAGTCTCTCCCAGATGTCAAAATGTTGACTTCGTCCCTGCTAAAATGTAGCTCCAGAAAAAAATCACATCTTTTCAAATTTTGTGCAATTCCTGTCATTTAGAGCATATGTTCGTGCATAATGATGTTCCTAAGTGAAGTGACATTTCAGAGTAATGAGCCTTCGCTGACAACGTGTGAGCGATGTGACAAGCTTCCTCTAGTGTGGAAAAGGAGCAGAGACGACCCAAAATCTGCCACCAGAGCCATCCAGCTGTGGCGGTGCCTTGGCCGTTCAACCTGCAGGGGATGTAGCAGGATAAGGGTGAAGGCTAGTCCTGTCTCAGTGCATGCGGGGAACTGGTGCACAGCCTAATACATGCCTGTCCCCAGCCACTCCCCCCAGCTAAGATGATGGACAAGACCATCTGCCCGTGGGATTGCAGAGAAGGGAAGACTTAGAAGATTGTGGCCAGGGGATGGAGGCCAGCTCTTCACCAGTGCAGAGTTGGGTTGCATAGAGCCCCACCAGCCACCTTTCACTCCCACACACTGTTAACCCTTTCTGAGAGAGAGGACAGCAGCAATAACCTCCCAGGAATGAACTGGAAAACTACAGAAGAGACTCCCCAGGGGCTAGCAGTGAGAGGGTTGCTGTAATACAAAGATGTCCTCCACGGTCCCTGGATTATGTCCTCCATAGTTCCTGGACTGGAAACTTGAATCACAAGGCAGAGGTATTCAGAGGTGGGGCTTTTAAAAATCAGTTAGATCATGAGGGGTATGTGCTGGTGGGTAGACAGATTAAAACCATCATCTCAGAAGTAGATTCCTTATAAAAAGATAACTCTGCCTCCTCTCCCCGGAATGACCGGTCTTCTCCTAACCTTCCATTGTGTGAGACTTTTCTTAAGGACACAAACAGAGGTCCACTCCTTCGTGATGAAGAACACACAGCTGACCAATGTAATGATTGCATCAAAGTCCAATTTGATGGACCAGTTAGTCAGCTGGGACTGCTCTCAGGAGAGGCATGAGGGGTCACTTTACAGGATCATGAATGACACAAAGGTAACTGCATCAAGGAAAATCCCATCTCAGCCTGAGTGACAACTTAGGAAAGCTGTATCCAAGGAGCTTTCCATATGACTACAAACAGTGGGACAGGCAAGAGAATCCCCTCTCTTCACCAAATTTTACTGTTGATATGACCTTGGTCAAGGGCATCTGGTCCATTCTGGAACTTGTGAGCTGTTGACCTCCTGAATCTTAATGAGCCCCTTCTTAGTATTATGCCCAGATCACAGGTCCCAGAGAAACCACCTCCGAGTTCAAACTTGTATGCAAAAGCAAAGAGTCTTTATTCAAGCTCAATCTGAGACCTTTTATATTTCCAACACAGCAGTTTGAGAGCTCTGAGCCCAGTTACAGTAGGGTTTTTATTGTAGCAGAGGTTGTGGTGAGGGGATTTCTAAGATGCAGGACATCTTCTTGGCTGACATTTGTCTAGGGGTGTCTGGGTGAAAGGGGATGGGAGAGTGCTGGGCTAAGAAATTTCTGGTGATCCTACCTACAATGGTTGGAATGTGAGGTATTTCCTTGGATGCTGATTGGTCTGTTCCTGGGTGGTACCTGGGAGGTCTCAGTTTGTGATCTTTCTTGGAACCAGGTATTGCCTTAGGGTAAATGGAGACTTAGACCTCGTCTTTGCTTGGCTTCTATTGAACCTGTCTTGGCAACAGTATAGTCAAACTCCCCTGGGCCCCACATTAGTATTTCCTGAGTCTTGGATGGAAAGTTTTTGTTTTTGTTTTTGTTTGGTTTATGGTTTTTAGTTTTTTGAGAGAGGGTTTCTCTGTGTATCTCTGTCTGTCTTGGAATTTGTTCTGTAGACCAAGCTAGTCTCATACTCAGAGGTCTGCCTGTCTCTCC
>NC_022017.1:24083115-24096756 GCF_000317375.1 Microtus ochrogaster | reverse complement strand
GCAGGATGGAAAGTTTTAACTCAGAGGAAAATGCTATTTAACACCACATTCCATTATGGGATGACTCAGTATGAGGCTCTTGTCATCTGCTAAGTGTTATGGTAAAAGTAAAATGCTGCAGGTCCCCAAGTGGCTGCAGTTGGTGCTGACCCATGAGACCATGCCGCAGGCCCCTGAAGTGGCAGTAGTTGGTGCTGATCCATGAGACCATGCCGCAGGCCCCTGAAGTGGCAGCAGGCAGAGGGCTGCAGGTCCCAAGAGCAGCCAGTCCCAGGCAGGGACAGCACAGTTCCCCAAGTGGCTGCAGTGGGGAGCCACGAGAAGCAGAGAGTCCCACAGGGAGAGACAGATAGATGGGCACACCACGAGACCATGCCAAGGTCTTTCTGAAGGTGGCTGGTCCCAGGCAGGGAGCCAAGAGGCAGGCGAGAGACAGAGACATGTGTAGGCATGACATGTAGAGTGAGGTTGGTTATTTATTTAGTGGGTTATGGGAGGGGAAAGGGGAGAAGAACAGAGAGAGAAGCTGAGAAAGAGAGAGAGAGAGAGAAGGAAGGGGAGAAGTAGGAAGAAGGGAGAGACAGAAGCTGTTTCTTTGAGAGAGATGGAAAGGAAAGGACTCAGGCTGGAAGCTGAAGAACCACTTTCCTCAGTGGATAGGGAAGAGAATGGGCATGGCTTTTTTCTTAAAGGGACCAGACAGACCATTACACTAAATCTTTTGCCTTGTCCTCCCCTCCCCAGCAAAGCCCAGAGTCCAGAACTATAAGGAACAAATCTCTGTGCTTTAAAAGGTATCCAGCCTCAGGCACTGTGACATGGCAACACAGAACGGACCAAGAATATCAGCTTTTATTTTAAAATGTGTCTTACTTTTAACCCAGTGGAAGGAGAGAACTTGGCAAACAGGTCTTACCTGCTCACCTTTATGGAGGAGGGCTGCTTCTGTCCTTGGTCTTGCTTCTCACCAAAGGAGCTGGGCACAGGCCCGTTTCAAACAGCACATGGCTTTCTGAATTGTTCCTCCATCACTCTTGACTCTACCTGACCAGCCTTTGGCTGCTGACTGTATCCCAGGAGAGCCAAGAGGGTACAACTTAGCTCATTCCATCCTATCTCAGATCTCTGAATAACTGGGTCTTGCCAGGTTGATGGAGGTATTTAGGCAAGGGCAGTCCTGGCACAGCCACAACAGCAGAGGGTACTGGAGACTCTTGCTGAGCTCCCAACGAACTGGTTTCATGGGCTGGAAGGTTACCTCACTCACGTCACACAGGGTATATCAGAGACCCCATCAGCTCATTGCCTTACCAGGTCCTCCATGAGGTCCCTGACAAATGAAATTTGTCTCAGCAAGGCCCTGGGGCAAGTGAGGTGGAAAGAAACTTATAGAGAAGATAAGCAAACACAGATAAAATTATTAAGGCATAGGCAAGTGCAGTGGGTATTCAGAGGGGGATGCAATGGAGAGAAGTGGGGTGGGTATTGAGCAGGGTGATAACACTGGGCTCAATTCCTCACTGATCCTTTCACAGGGGAGGCCTGAGGGTTCTTTTATCTAACACGCATTTGTTTAACTCTTACCTTCCCTGAAAGCCACCAAAAGCTACGTTAATAATAGGTGATATTTATTTAATACATTGGGAGGGCTCTGGGCTCAGAGGTTGATACAAATTATCTCATTTTGCTCTCTATCTTGAGGAAGTTCTGGGGTTTTCTATACAATAAAGAAGAAAGAAACTAGGCTCCCTTACAAAAGCAGGAACCTCATGGTAGCTGACGGATATAAGTCCTCAGTATGGTCCAGACCTCTGGCCATTTGCTGGAGCCCCCTTTGCCCACCCTGCTCCAAAGGCAGGGCCTCGGCTTGCTCTTCCACCATGGAGAGTCTCCAGCTGAAAGTGCTGGCACCTGCCGATCGAGCAAGGGAAGAAAGGAAGGAAAGGGCCAGATGACCCGATTCCCCATCTGTCGTAGTGATTGTTACTATAACAGGAACCCAGATCTCATCAGAACAGCATTCAGCCCCATCACAAGCCGTGGTGAGGCATAATGACAGACACCCTGCTTCTCCCTGCTTGAGGGAGGCACAAAGGGTGTCCTTGAGCTTCAGGGAGTGGATTAGGCATTCTCCTCTGGGGGAGACCTTGGGGTAAAGGTTCTTTAGGTGACCCTTGGTGAATTCCACAGGGACACAAGACTACAAGATGGAATGATTCACTTAAGCCTGAGATGGTCCCTCCGCACTGTCCTGAGAACCTTCCATTCTTGATTCTTAGGAAATAAAGGGGGATAGAAGTTGTACCCACCAAGTACCCAGCATGCCTTAGGTGGTTTAGTCTCCACTCCACTCTGTGAAGCATACAATCATTTCATGAAGAGGTGGGGGAAGCAGACAAATGGAGCCCACCCAGCTCACAGAGTCCCTGAGTCCCATTGTTAGGTGCAAAGATGGGCAGAAAGTCTGGGGTGCAGGGGAAAGTTCTGGGACTGGACTAAGAGGTGGAGTCTGGCTCTAAGGGTTCACTGGTTCTTCTGGTTAGTCATCAGCTTCATACAGTACACAAGGTGCTGTCTACCTCAGCTGCAGCTCCCAGAGCTTACATCATCCAGAAATGTGAACACATGCCCAGGAAGCCCTGATGTAGGCAGCAGCATGCCCAGGAGAGGTGGTGATCAAAGGGTTACCCTGGACCTCAGGTCACAGAGACCTACCTATCTGGAGACTCCCTGATGATTCAGTGCAGAGCTAACCGGCACAGTGCTCTTACTCTTGAAGCTGAATGCTGGTCTGCTCTGTGATGCTGGTTCCATTTGCAAGGTGCTGTCTTAATGTGTGCACTTGTATAGATGTCTTGTTGCCTGTGGTACCCTTGCTTCTGGCCCATGAGGATTTGTGAGGGGATGGGGCCAGTGCTGGCTAAGTTTCTGTCAACTTGAAACACACCAGGGTCATATGGGAAGAAGGAACCTCGACTGAGAAAATGCTTCCATCTTTAGACATGTCTGTAGAGGTTTCCTTAATTAATGATTGACAGGAGAGGGCCCTGCACATTGTGGTAATACTGTCTCTGGGCAAGTGATCCTGGGTTGTATAAAAGTAGCCTGACAAATGGATGGAACTGGAACAAAAAACATCCTGAGTAAGGTAACTCAGACCCAGGAAGACAAGCATGGTATGTACTCATTCATAAGTGGATATTAGTTGTAAAGCAAAACTTAACCAGACTATAATCCACAGCCCCAGAGAAGACAGGCAACAAGGATGTCCCTAAGAAGGATGCATGGATCACCCAGTGAAGGGGAAATAGGTGAGATCTCATGGGTAAACTGGGGGCATCAGTCGGGGAGAGGGCATGGGGGATGGGAGCATGAGGTATTGGGATGACTGAATTTGGGGAGGGATGGAGAGGGACAGCAATGAAAGAGATATCTTTATAGAGGGGACCATTATAGGGTTAGAAAAAACAACTTGATGCCAAGGGAAACTCCAAGGATCCCACAAGGATGAGCCCAGCTAAGACTCCTAGCAATAGTTGAGACGGTGCCTGAACTGGCCTTCCCCTGTAATCACACTGGTGACTACCCTCATCATAGAGCCTTCATCCAGTAACTGATGGAAGCAGATGCAGAGATCCACAGTCAAGCACTGGGCCGAACTCCAGATGTCCAGCTGAAGAGAGTAGGAGGGATTATATGAGCAAGCGGGGAGGTGTCAAGGTCATGATGGGGAAACCCACAGAGTTGGCTGATCCAAGCTAGTGGGAGCTCCCAGACTCTAGACTAACAGCTAGGGAACCAGCATGGGAGTGACAGTTGTGTAGCTTGATCTATTTTGGGGTTCCTAGCAGTGGGACCAGAATCTGTCCCTGGTGCTTGAGCTGGTGTTTTGGAACCTACCTTATGGTGGGGTGCCTTGCTCAGGCTTAATGCAGTGGGGAGGAACTTGGTCCTGCTTCAACTTGATGTGTCATGCTTTGGGGACTCCCATGGGAGGTATAACCCTTTCTGAGGGGTGGATGTGGGGTTGGGTCAGGGGGAGGGAACAAGATGAGAGGAGGGAGGGAAAACTGTGGTTGTTATGTAAAATAAATTTTTAAAAAAATTTTAAAAAAGTAGTCTGAGGGTCATGTGGCACTTGTCAGTAAGCAGCATCCCCTGTGGGATCCGCTTCAGTTCGTGTCTTCAGGTTCCTACCTTGAGTTCCTGCCGTGACTTCCCTTCATGATGAACAGTCATGAAACTGTCAGGTGACCTAAACTCTCTCCTTAAGTTGGTTTTAACCAGCGTTCTCGTTACAGCTGCAGAAAGCCAACTAGAAAGGAGCTTCCTGCTACATGTCTGCCCAGCATGCTCAGAGGGAGGACTTTGTCACTTGGGACAGTAGCACTGACCTAGCCAGGTGGCTGCTTGCATTTCAGCCCCTTTGTCCACTCCAGGAGGGAAACTCCCTTTCCTGTGTCTGCTCATAGGGGAAGAGGAGATTTCCGAGAATGGCTAGGGAGGGAATGTCCACAGGGATTTATGCTGGCCTTCCCCCCAGGAGTCCCAGCTTGCTCAAACCCCATCATTCCAGCTTTTATGTACTCATTACAGTGGTTTGGGAAACATTTCAAAATTAGACAGGCATTAGCTTAGCTTATAAAATTAAAAATAAACGGTAACAGCTTTAATGGTGTTGTATTAAATGCCAGGCCTAATAATACCTCACATTACTTTAATATTTTATGGCTTTAAACACACTTTTAAATAACTTTTCATCTTGTATGGTTTTCCAGAACAACCCCATCTGGCGAGAGCAGGAGTTGCTGGCCCGTCTCTCACGTGGGGTGGCTGGCAGGCTGTGAGGAAGGCTGGTTTCCTGATTCCCAGCTAAGCCCTCTGTGTGGAACAGGGACAGGTCTGGTGGAGAAGCCGGAATTGCGCAGTTGGTATCTTCTTCATACTGTGTCCCTCAGGCCACCTCTGACTTCCAGTCCAATCTCTCAGGAAGACATAGACTCCAGGGCCTCTCCCACTGACCATGGAGGTCAGACTCCACAGGGACAGCTCATGCCCCCTCATTCGTAGGGTATGACTGAGGACCTCTGAGGACAGGCTTTTGAACTGCTCATGTCCCTAACTGGGGATGCGTTCCCTCCTTTTCAGCTATGTGGCCTCAGTCTTGGGGCAGACTGGCTATAACTTTTCTACCCCAAGATTAACTGACAGCACCTGAACAAGCAGGTGCCAGCAATCAGCCAAGGAAGACAGGGACCTAGTGCCTTCAGGTCGTCTGTGACTCTCTGATGAGATCTAAGCACACCTAATCCTGAAAATGTACTATAATGGTTTATTTCTTGCACCAAGAAAACAGAAGGAAACCCAAAACCCAGCTCTACTGTGGGACCCAGGAGAGAAGGAAGTAAGTACAGACTCTTCCTTTCTTCCTAGACTGGTGCTCCCATCTGGGGCTATCCCCAGGTAGTTCCTACCCTAAAGCCCCTGAATCTTCTAGTGTCTACTCCCCAGGTCACTGCTCTGGGCACAGTGGCTTTTCTTTGGTTCTTCTCAGTTCATGATGACTTAGAAAAGAACAAAATTGGATAGTGTCAGCTCCTTGAGCCATGGGAAACTCTCTTTCTCCAGCTCAGCCCTCCAGGAGTGTGTCCTGTAATCTGCTTCCAGTGTCAGCATGCCCATTCACAGTGTCTGAACTGCCTTCATAGAAGCTGCATTGAGATAAGATGGGCCACGAGGTATTTTATTCTCTGACTGTGATGCAGGAGGATCATATATCTTTCTATATGCGTGACACAGGAAAACAAAACTTTACTATCTTATTAATAAGATCCCGAGTGGGTCCTGAAGCAATCGGGGACTTTGGTGAATTGCTTGGCATGACTGCATATGTCTTTCTAACAGTTACCCGGCCACTGAGCCTTCCTGACAGTCGATTAACGGCAAGGCAAGGTCCACTGCAGAGAAAACTCATTTCCCCACTTCCGGAAAAGAGAGAGCTCATTAAAAGAGCTGCCCTCTGAGACTTTTGTGGTCACTGTTTCAGTGGCAAGGGCACGATCTCTAGAAGGGAAAAGAAACTGAGAAAACGCCCTGAGCCAACCCTTCTGGTCTTGGCCTCTCTTGATGTACAGGCAGTTAGCTTCTGATACCTGGGCCTTGGTGCCCTGTCCTGTGGCATCCACATGGTTTTAGCTATCAGTGCTCCAAGGAGCTGGTGTGTTTGTACTTTCCAACACTTTAGACCAGTGCTGCTCAACCATTCTAATGTGGTGACCCTTTAATACAGTCCCTCATGCTGGGGTGATGCCCAATCATGAAATTATTTTTGTTGCTACTTCATTACTGTCATTTTGCTGCTGTTATGAACCGTAATGTAAATATCTGATCTGCAGACTGTCTCAGGTGACTCCTGTCAATGGGTCATTTGACCCTCAAGGGGGTCACAACCACCAGGTCATGGAAACAGATCCCTGGGCGTGCCTGTGGCAGAAGTGTAATATGGGGTTAACTGGAGTTGAAGAACCCATGCTACTGTGGAAAGTGTCATGTTATTGGCTGGGACCCCAAACTTCATGAAGAGAGAGGAAGTGAGCTGAGTACTAGCATTCATCCCTCACTGCTTCCTGAAGATGGACACGAAGTGACAAGCTGCCTCAAGTTCCTGCGCTGTCTTTCCTGCAGAGGTGGGCTGTACCTTCAGACTGTGAGCAGATAGACCCCTTCCTGCCTCACCTGTTTTTGTTAGGCACTTCTTTTCACAGCAAAGAGAAAGGGAACTAGTAGCACATTTTACTGAGAGTTCAACAGGGAGAAAGGGCTGCATGCATGGGGGTCTGGGAGTTGTGGGGTGTGTGTGTGTGGGGGGGGTGCTGGAGTTCTGCCACCAACCTATGTTGTGCTGTGACTTAAGTTTTCATTTGTGCAGGCTCAGGGCCCTGAAGGCAGTCCTTATATCACACAGGCCTCTCAGGTCACTGTCACTGTCCTTCGTGCTCCTTAGCTGACCCCCTCTTCTCAGACACACAACTGCCCCCAGACACACACCAAAGGGCGGAAGACCTACCTCCCAAACAGCTCCATCCTGCTCGGACCATTGAGCTGTCCCCTGGATTGTACACCTGTGAAGCAATACTAGGAACGCTTTCCAGGCGGAGGTTTGCACTGCCTCCTGTAAACTGACTTCTTTTCTTCCAGGACGTGCGTGCTTGCTCTAGACCTCATAATCCCTAGACCCAAACTTTAAACTGCCAATTATGAAGCCTTATAATTTCGGACTGTGCAGGTTGAAAAGAGTGCTCGAGATTCTTAGGAGGAATATTTTCTACCAATTATTCTTCCAGGGCTAAAGATTACAATTTTATAAATATCCTTAGTCATTTCAGTATAATAACATACTACAGAATAATAGATTTTGTAGCATAAAAATAAAACAGACTAATATGATTTGTTTATATTGGGGATAAGTGATTCTGAATGGGGTTGCCAAATATCCATGCAATTATCCGAGCAGGGAAGCAATGTTTTAATCCATATAAGAACATAGATTTATTTTAGTTTGTTGTGAATGCTTAGCAAATACTGGCTGCTTTGTAATCCTTCTCACCCCCAGATCAATACAGTATTTACAATGGACAGATAAAAGTATCATTTGAAAATGAATGCAAGGCAAGAATGATCATACCAAAGCATTGTTAAGGCTCAGTCAATCACGTTGAGGGTTAACTTCTAAAATAATGCCAAGGAGTGTTCAACTTCCCGTCTCCAGGTGACTAAAGAAATATGTGTCTTAAAGCTGTGTACGTATAAAAAATTTTGCCAGAACTTACTTTTTTTTTTTTTCAGTTCCTCTTATTTTTCTATTTTCTCCCCTGGGATGGTCTTTATCCCAATTTTAAGTACACTTTCTCTTTAAGGCAATGCAACACCTGAAAAAAAAAAAAAAACATGTGAGGAAGTATGGGGCTTCTACCAAGCTGGCACCTCCTTTCCCCATCAGCATCTTACAGATCAGTGTGGTCAGGATGAGATCACTCATCAGTCACTGTGACTGCCTCTCTCTGATGTATCCACTTTACTCCTGTTTCGTTTTCTCCCACTTTCACTTTTGACCCCAGGACCCTGTCCAGGCTCATGCGTCCTCTCTAGTCATGTCTTCTGAGGCTCCTCTGGGCATTGGGGGGTGGTACCTGAGGTACCTGATGTTATCCCATCATCTGTCAGAGATTATGATTTTCAGAGGAGACTCAAGCAGTGAAGCGTCACACCTTCCACATGAAGCTATAGCCAGCCCTGTCACTTCTCATTGGCAGACTCACCTGGGTGGGAGTGAGGGCATGTCCGCCAGTTCCCCCATGTGAGGTCCCCCTGCTACCCGGCTTTCATACACCATTTGGCAGAGAGTCCTGTGTGCAGTCAGCATTCAGGAAGAAGGGAGCTACGCATATCCACAGAGAGACTCCGCAAACTGAGATCACACTACTTAGGAGAAATACCCTTACGGCAGTACAGATGCATACAGACTCAGTGCAGCCTTAATGCATATGCTGGGTAATAATCAAATACTCCTTCATCAATTCTGTGTCTTTTTTCCCAATCAGACATCTTGCCTGACAGGCATTGGTTCCTTTCATTAAAAGTGGAATGAGAAGCCAAGACCAAGATTCTTGGTGTCTTGTTACTATACAGGAAGAACTCTCACCTCTGGAAGAGCCCTGAGACTCATATGCCTTTACTCGCCACGTATAAAGGCATATGTGCAAATATTCCATCCGTGTACACATCCAACCTACCGAGAATTCACTGCCTCCCCCCTAAGTCTTGAGGCTGCATGTGGAGCGCTCAGGCCTGCTGCCTTTGCTAACCTTTGCCTTCTCCAGCAGGAAGACCCTTCACTTCCCAGTGTCCATTGGGAGTGCACTCGGAATTGCTCCGTCACACTCCTGTGGGAAATAACTATCCACCAGAGCATGGTGAATGTCTACACCACTTCTGTCTTCTGCCTCCAGCTCCCTCAGCTCCAGAGTCACCGACGTCAGCTGCTTCCTCTCCCCTCCCTGGCTGTAAGGTGGCGTCATCCTTAGAGATACAGCTGTGAGCTGTGCTCAGTCAGGATAGCCGCTGTGCCACGAAGTCCTACAGGCTTTGAGAAATGTGATCACTAGTCACCCTCCCATAATGGTGGGGTACCCTCCGAGGTCCCTCACCCCCTTCCCTCATCCTGTGCCAACTACTGAAGGATTTGACTACTTCTGTGGTTTTGACCCTTCCAAATTGCTGTCCAATCAGAGCCTCTCAGGGCGATGGAACTTCTTCAGACTCACTTCTCACTTAGCCATGAGCATTTGGGTCAGTGAACAAGTTGATGCTCAATTGGGGGTTCATGCTTGGTTCACTAGTTCTCTTGTGGAAGACCATCTTGCTTATGTTCTTGATGTGTGTGAATAACGTGCCACAAATTTTTTGCATGAAGGATTTTGTGAGCCAGCTTGTTTGAGTATAGGTGAATTTTCAAATCCTGGCAGTGCCACGAGCATGCGTACCAGGCACTCTAGGACTGTGTTCCGGCTGGTTTCTAAATGGCCTTCTCAGGTGGCTTTCCAGGAGCCAGCATGAGCTATTGCTCCACTCTGAGGCAGAAGCTACTATTGCTATTTTCTTATTTTTGAAGTTTTATCACACGTGCTATGGATAAGGCTGCTGTTTTAGTTTGCAAGTTTCTCATGGCTACAGTCTGCGCAATGTTTTCCTCAGTTTAATTACCCTGCAAAACCTTTCTTTCATGAAGTCCTTGCTCAGTTGCTATTTCTTAGCCGAGTTTCTTGTTTTCTTGCTGTGGCTTTATATGTTGGTCCTTTTGAATTCTGGATATACATCTCTCTCAGTTTTACTTTGTGTGACTATTTTCTTCCAGCCCACAGCTTGTCTTAAAGCTGCCCTTTGTAGACTAGCTGTTTTGAATTTTAGGGGGATACGTGCACATATATTTGTAATGGTCAGTCCTGGCTGTCAACTTGATTGTTTTGTGAAGTGCATAGGAGATCAACAAGGCATCCTCTGGCTGTGTCTGTGAGGGCAACTCCAGAGAGGATGGACCAGAGGGGTAAGGCCTGCCCTCAGTGTGGTCGGCACCTATCCTTGTCAATTGGGGACTGGCTAGTGCAAGCATTAGCCACTACACTCCTCCATCCCTCCTCCTCCCTTTTCCTCCTCTTCTCTGGCCTAGATAACTGGAACTCTTAGGTAGAACACAGCTTTTCTATCTCAGGTTTTTCAGGTATTTGTTGACTGTGAGGGAAAGCTGGCCAGCAGGCTCTTGGCTGGGGGACATTCCTGTTGTACCTAAGGCTGCCTCGCCAAAGCCAACACCATGTGTAACTTTTATAAAGGCATTTTCTCTCCTCTGTGTCATTAGATGTTTTCCTTCATTCAGCATCTAGGCCTTCATTTTTCGTTTAGCTCTATTGCTTCTATTGAGCTATTTTGTGCAAACAGTTTAAGGCCTGCATCCAGGCTTATGTTTTGAAAGTATGGGGAGCCAATTGCTACAGCAGAATTTCTTGAAAAGACTTTTTTGATGTCAAATTGCCTGTATCCTTTAGTCACAGATTGATGGGCTGCACTGGTGTGGGCTCCCCACCCCATTTCATTGATCCGTGTCCATCCGTGCTTTTGTCAGCACCACACTTTCTTGATTATCATGGCTCTGAAGTCTTGAAACCAACTAACACGAAAGTTCAGCTCTCTCCCTCGGCAGTGTCACGGTGTCTCGATTTCTCTCCTCTTTTCATGCAAACTTAATAATCAGTTTATCATTATCTACAGCATACATTTCTGGGCTCTTGATTTGGCTTGAGTCAGTGTTGTCGGTGCAATGTGAGAAAAATCAACATCTAAGCAGTATCAAGTTTTTCAACCAATGAGTACAAACTGTCTCTGCAGTTAATGCAGCTATTTTAATGCCCTTCATGCAATTCTTTTCATTTGTGATAAGATACATATCTAAACACTCCATGTATCCATGCTATTGTTTCAAAGTTTCCAATTACAGCTGTCTGTTGTTAGCACACAAGACAGTGACTGTCTTTTGCCTATCATTCTTCTACCCTGTGACCTTGTTACAATTACAATTGCTCATTATTTTTAAAAGTTATTTTATTTGTGTGTGTGTGTGTGTTTTCCAAATGCATTGTCAGGCCTTTAAAGGCTTATTTTTTTCTTGGCTCCTGTGCTCCACTGACATGATTTAGAGTGTGTGTGTGTGGGGGGGCACATGTGTAGGTATTTGGATGTACATATTAAGTGTGTTTGTGTGAAGGTGTGTTTGCAAACACACATGTGCACAGGTATTTGTGGGAGGGTGTTTGTATGTTGGGCTTCTTTGTGTGCCAGTATGCATGTGCGTGTTTGTATGGGCATGTGTTTATATGTAGGGAGGTGTTTGTGTTCAGGTACTGTGTTCAGGTACAGTGTGTGTTTGTGGAAGGATGTTTGTATGAAGGGCTGCTTGATTGTGTGTGTGTGTTTGAGTATACATATTGTTGCATTTTCTTATTACAACATTATGGTTTTGCATGGTGAAAGATGTGTTTGCCAATACCACGGAGAAAAGGTCCATCTCCCACCATGAACTGCGGGGAAAAGCTGGAGCTTTACAAAGATGTTCTTATCAAGGTCGATCCCCTCCAGTCCCAGTTTCCCAGGGGTTTTCTCATCAATGATGTTGGATTTGATGAACATCTCCTCTTGACAGCTGATATGGTGCAATTCCTTAGGTAAATTGTTGATGCTGAGTTGGTCGTAGAGGCTACAGTAAGTTCCACTCAGTTCATTGTTTCAGAAATTATTGTTTCATGACTAAATTTGACCTGTCATCATTTTGTTTTTTAATATTATTTTTAAGATTTACTTTAGAGAGAGAAAGAGGAAGGGAGGGAGGAAGGGAAGGAGGGAGAGAGGGAGGAAAGGAGGGAGACAGGGAGGGAGAGTGTAACCACGTGTGTGTATAGATGCCATTAGAGACCAGAAGAGAGGATTGGATCCCCTGGAGTACCCAGGTGCTGAGAATCAATCTCTAGCCTTGTATAAGAACAGCCAGCAATGGTAGCTGCTGTGTCTTCTCCCCAGTCCACTGTTGAGGAATTCTTGCGAGTTACTTTCTTCTGTGTTTCTCCCTTTGTTAAATCTTCTGGTTTGGGTTTTACTGAAAGACTGTCCTCAGGAAATTCCAAACTCCTCCCTCCCACTATCTCTCTATGTAATTAGTGCCAGATTTTAATTAAGTGGTTGGTAGAGGGGACCAATGAAATCAAATTATCTTGGATTTGGTTCTTGTTTTGTTCTGTTTTCAGCTTATTGAATTGATTAATGATTTATTTTTATTTAATTTCCTTAATATTTATTCAAATCTATTCAAGTGATCGTTCTCTGCTGGTATAAATTTTGGTGGTTTATGTTTTTTAAAAATTGATTTGTTTCATCTAAATTATAAATTTTATGGTCATAGCCTTATTTTTAATGTAATTTTTTCATACAGTATATTGTGATGATTTCCCCTTCCCCAATTTCTCCCAGATCCTTCCTACCTTGCTACCCGTTCATCTTCATTTTCTCTTTTTCTCCTCGACCTTTTGATGACTCTCTCTAAAAACAAAAATCAAACCTAACAAACAAAAATCCTGCTATATCAACCACACTCTAGGGCAGGCCATATGCCCAGGAGTGGTTGGCCGACACAAAATGAATTCAATGTTTTTTTTTTTTCCCTGTGTCCCTGTGTGTTTGGTTTGTGGACTTTTGTTTCCTTTTGTTTTGTTTTGGCATTTGGGGCAGACTTGTTTGTACTCCTTCACCTCCATTATTTTACTAAGACCCTGGAGATCTTCCTGCCTGTGTGGTGGGTCCTGGGCCCAGCAGCAACGACTCTTACTTAACTTATGACATTGATAATTTGTCTTTTTTCTTGGTTTTTCTAAAGAGAAGTCTATCAGTGTTATAATATCTTTCAAAGAATCAACTTGAATTTTGTGGATTTCCCTTATTTTCCTGGCTCAGTTTTATTAATTGCTGCTCTATGTGTCCTGATTTATTTTCTTCTTGACTTAAATCCTGCTCCTTCCCCTGGGCTCTGACTGGGGGAGTCTAGATTATTTATTTTGCATCTCTGCTAATTCTTTGATATGAATTTACTTCCACTGATTTACTTTCAATCATTTATTTTGCTGCCTTCTACAGCTTTTAATGTCCTATCACTTGTATTTAACTCAGCATCCCCTTACATTTCTCCTGTAACTCCCTCTTCAGTCCAGGCATCCTTTAGAAGTACAGTGTCTGGCTCCAAGTACCAAGTGTTAGAGGGTTCTCCAGTTGCCTGTCGATTTCAGAATTCTAATAATAAACATTGTTTTTTTTTTCCATTGATAAGCCATGTGTGTGTGTTTGCGTGCACATGAGTGTGTATGTGTGCTGTGTATGCATGTGAATGTGTGTGTGAAGCTGCACAGGACCTGTGTATGCATACATGTGACTGTGTGTGTGTGCATGTGTATGTGCATATGTATGTGTGTTGTGTATGTATGTGAATGTGTGGGTGAGAGTGCACAGGGCCTGTGCATGCATACATGTTACTGTGTGTGTGCATGT
>NC_022017.1:24067280-24082651 GCF_000317375.1 Microtus ochrogaster | reverse complement strand
CTAGAGATTAGCAATGGGTGTCTTCCTTTTCCTCCCCACCTCATTCTTTGAGGCCAGGTCTCTCACTGAACCCGGAGCTCAGCAACTGGACAAGACTGGCTGGCCAGCGAGTCCCAGTGACCTGCCTTTAGCTCTCCAGTGCTAGGACCACATGGTGTCCTGCCACATCCCAATTTTGCTTCGTTGCTGTGGATCCAAACTCAGGCTCTCATGTTTGCATGGTGGCCGCTTTACCAACTGAGCCATTTCCCCTGCCTCTTTTCTTCATTTCAATTTGCCAAGCTGCCCCTGTGTCCTCAAAGGCAGCCTCTATTGGCGAGCGTGCTCTTGAACTTGAGAGGACTGTGTGTTCTGCTGCTAGATAGAGTGTTCTGTAAATGTCATCGGGATGTGGCTGATTGATGGCACTGCTCAGGTCAGCTGTCCCCGTAGTGATTTTCTGCCTGCTTGATCTATCCGTCGCTGACAGAGGGGCGTTGAAGTCTTCCAGCGCGAGAGAAGTTTTGCCCCTTGCTTCTTTCCTGTGTTGCCTGGAGTGTTTTGACACTCCGCTGGGTACATATACTTTTAAAATTGCTGTGTCTTCTTGAAGAATTGACTCCTTTATCATTATGTAGTACCTTCTCTAGCCTGATAGCTGTTCTTGTTGAGGAGTCGGCTCTGTCGGTGTTTGTACAGCTGTTCCGGCCTTCCCGTAATTAGCAGCAATGTCGCCCCACTTGGAACAGAGTCTTTATGTGCTAATTAGGGCCTTTGTGGAAAAAACAGCTACTAGGGTCTTGTTTGATAATCCCTGTGCTTTAATTCGCATATTTAGACCATTTACATCTAAAGTGATTTTTATATAAATGTATTGATAGATATCATATTTGTAGCAGATGCAGATTGTCTTTCTTTTTGAAGAGAGAGAGAATGTGTGTGTGTGTGTGTGTGTGTGTGTTTTGTATGTACTTGCTAGTGCAGGTGTGTGACTATGTAGGTACAGGCGTGCCAAGAACAGGGAAGGACTCCAGGTGTCCTTTATATTACTCTCCATCTTATTCCCTTGAGACAGGGTCTCTCATTAAATGCCGAAGTAGGCTATGGGACAGTGAGCAACCAGTCATCCCCTTTGTTTTTTCCGTGCACAATAATGGGGTTAGAGACACACAGTCACAGCTGGTTTTTTAATAGGAGGTATTCTAGGATCCAGAATCAGGTCCTCAGGATGTAGCAAGTGCTCCTACCCACCGAGCCTTTGACTCCTCGGCCCCCATGCTTGTGTTTTAATTGTGTTTCTTCTTGTTTCTTTTTGTTTTAGCCCTCACATAGGAATGAGAATAGTGTTGTTCACCTTTCTGTGCCTGGCTCCTTTCACTTAGCATCATTTCCTCTTGTTCCATCCACTTCCCTGTAAATCAGCTGATTTGCTTGTTCTTTGTGTCTGAATAATATTCCATCATACTTTCTTTGAAGGATGAGGTCACTGAAAACCCAAGGCTGTTGTTTGTTTTCCTCTCCTCCTGCCATGTCACCTTCTGAAGCCAAGTCCCCTAAACTTGTGTCATCCTCTCGCACAGGAAAGGGCTTCCTCTGAGCTTAGCTCTTATCCCTGGCTTGCTGGTCCTGAACATAGGATGAGTGTGAGGTACCCAGGTCTAATTCTTCTCTCGTTTAGTGAGCTTCCGGGGTCTGTGGTTTAGAAGCTCAGCAGTCACTCAGTTCTCCTCTCCCCACTCTGCTTTTCATTCTAGTGCACACAAGTGACAGACACCCTGCCATGGTGGTTACTTCTGTGCCTCTCTCAAACTCCACATTGGTGCCAAGTCCCAGTGTGATTTCTTTTGAGATAGATGTTGATAAGGTCCTGAGGGTGGGACTCTGAGGAACAGGCTTAATGAGGTCAGAAGGAGAGCCCAACACAGACATCACTCTCCCCGGCCCCCTGGTGTGTGTGTGTGTGTGTGTGTGTGTGTGTGTGTGTGAGAGAGAGAGAGAGAGAGAGAGAGAGAGAGAGAGAGAGAGAGAGCAAACTCATGTTTCTGTCTGAAAGAAAGAAAGCATCTATGGACAGATGAAATGGCAAGGCCTCATCTGACAGAGTCCACTGCCACCTTCATAACTGGGACTTGCAAATCTCCAGAAATAGTTCTGCTACCAGGAGGAAGGTTTTATTCACATAGCTGGATGGATTCAGACCACCTCTGAGACATAGCCCTTAGGTGCTGCTCTCTTGCTTGTCTTCTTCCTTTCTGCCTCTCTGCTCATCTGGTTTCGGCCACCCCATTCTCAAGCCTGAACTGACCGGTAGCTCCTCAGCTGTGCTCTTCCTTTCAGAGGACAGTCTTCAAGTTCTGGTGTTTCCCTTTGCTTCTTGAGTTTCCATCTGTCTGACCCTTCTCTTCCACCTGCTTGTGTGGTCCGCTTTGTCCTTTGGAGTCTTTGGATTAGTCTACACACTCAATACCCGAATTTAGAGGGACAAACCCTCCCCTCTGACTCTCATTCTAATTCCCGATTTGTCTAGAGGGTTGTCTTCACAAAAGGTGGGGAAATTGGTCACCTTCTGCTCCGAGTGGTAGGAAACAATCTTGCCTATGACCCTGATCAGAGCCTAGTCCTGCTCAGTCAAAGGCATTCTGCAGCTTTTTGCCAAAGGCATCAAGCCTACATGGGCTCCAGAGTTTCTCTGTCCTCCCTGAACACGCTTCTCCCCACTAACCCCTATTTCCCAGATTCTAATGTCCATTTGGTCTCCATTTTTTCAGGCACATTTCTGGGCCATCGTCTTAAGAACATAAGGTAAGACCTTTTCCAGGTGAGTGCTGATTCCCAGACCAAAGAAACCATGGAGGGGACCCCAGAAGAGCATATGGGGGATTCACAGGAGACCGAGTAAAGATCAGCAGAAGATCATGCCAGGAATTGACGGGGGCCACGTGAGTATCCACAGAAGACCACATAGGTCATCCACAGGAAGCCACAGGGTGAGACACAGGAATCCTTAAGAGACTATACAGTAATCCACAAGCAATCACGCAGTGGCCCACAGGGGATCCCTTGGGAAGCAAGTGGTGAGTTTAACCAAGCTTAGCCAGTTTCACCCACTGGCTGGGCATTTCCATAGCTTCAATCTGATGGCTGCTTTCCTGGGATTTTTGGATGAAGACATTATGATCCAATTACTCAGATACCGAGTTCTTGCCCCTTCTCCCTCTCACAACCCCCACCCCTATCAGGTCTTAATGTGAGAAAAATCTCTTCATGTAAAATCCTGTTTGGAAAACCCTGGCCTTGGTTTCAGGGAGACTGAGGCAAAAGATCGGCTTTCTGTTTCCGGTGTCTCCAGCAAGGCAGCTATGATTCCGCAATCCAGGCTCACTGTCGGAGCCCTAAACCATTTTAGCACTTCCTGGTTCTCTGAAGATCCCTCCCACTAGCCTGCAGCATGATGGTGCATGGCAGAGACTGGTGATGGTCAGGGAGAAGTGGACAGCGGCTTTCACACAAAGAGTTTACACTGGGCTTTGGTAACAGGAGGGATCCTGGTCCAGGTGGGGCCTCAAGGAGTTCTTGAGACTGATACTCCAAGACTCTTGAGTCACCAGACATGTAAGCTTCGCCCAAGCATGCCCTGCCAGCATCGAACCAATGCCTCTCTAATCTCCCAAGTTCCTTGCACAGTTCCCTACAGTGTAAATGTTTAGCAAATGTTTGTCGAGTGAAAGAATAGAAATTATATCCTGGAATTTTCAGAAGTGTCGTCTTGGGGATGATAATGAACAGATAGAGTAATTAAACCAGATGCCAAGGAGATTTTTAAATGTCTCGGGGGATGACATTCCCATCGTTTATTTGGTGAAAACTGCTCTCCGCTCCATCTTGAAGCCAGCGCTTTCCTGGCACCGAGACATGATCTAAACAGCATTTAATTCCAGGAGGCTCTTCCCGCTTTTATGTTTCTGATCCAGTTTGACTTTAGGCCAACCCTGATTGGCCTAACATGCTGCAAGTCTGTCTCTCCAGACATCACTGCAGGCAGCAGAAGCTTCTCATTCTCATAGCCACAGTTAGAACACGCGGGGACCTCACAGCACCTGCGCGGTACCGTTGCCATACAGCAGCCCCTGGTTCTTCATTTGTGCAGAAAGCGGGAGCTGGGATCCTCTGGGGGTGCTGCATGGAGGGGAAAATGATGCTGACCATGAGGGAGGGGAAATAAGGGGCCAACTTGAGACAACAGTGGGGGGGGGGAGCTGGAAATGCCTATATCTATATCGGTATGGTGCTGAGGGGACAGGGAAGGCACAGGAAGAAGAGAAAGGTCACTGGGCCATCTGCAAAGGACAGTGTTGAGAAGGGCTCACAGAAACTCAGGGTTCTGCAGGGGGTATCTTGGGAGCTGAGTTTAGGACTAACAGCCTAAGATAATAAGACAGTTAGATCTGCTCTGTCTGGAGGCCAGGGATTGAGGCAGAACTCAGGGTCCTTGTGCCACAGAAAGTCCAGAACCAAGGCTCTGAAGTACAGTGGACTGAGAGACCAGCCAAGAAGGATCTATGACTGCAGAGAAATAGAAGCATGGGGAATTCTGGCCTGGGGATCTGCTGTTCAAATACATGGCATGGCTGTCAACCACACTGGAAGCCACTCAGAGAGACCATACACACACACACACACCACACACACACACACACACACACACACACACACACACACACACACAGAGAGAGAGAGAGAGAGAGAGAGAGAGAGAGATAGAGAGAGAAGGAGAGAGAGTTGTATACATACATACATATATGCACAGATGCACACACACACATACACAGATATGCACAGATGTGCACACACTTAAAGGCAAGGGTTCTTGTCCATGCCAGCAGGGAAGTTGCTAGTGATCTTGGAAAACAGCAGGTTCAGGGAGCCATAGCAGAAGGCAGATTAAATTGACTTTGCGAAATGTGAGAAGCAAAGATGGAGACGGACATGGTATTATGCTGGGAAAGTCAGGCTGTAATTAGTTGGGAGAGAGATGACATCAAGGGTGAATTGTATTCGCTTTTAGCTTTTAAGGTAGTACATGCACATCAATCTGAAAGGTGCTGGAGAACATTGGGGCTCGGTGGGCACTGATCACGATCGTTAGGTTCTTGTTTCCTGGCACAAGGAATTGGACAGAAATATATGGATAGTAACAGTATCAGAGACAGCCATTAACACACAAAGGAGGATCTGTGCCGGAACAGGAAACGGGGTTGGAAGGTCAAAGGTTTTCACCTGTACACAAAAGATGGGGACTTCTATGGGTCACTTGCAGAACAAGGGCTTTTCCCAGCATGCTCTGTCTGTCGCATGTCCATAGGCAGGGTTGCTGGGAGGGTATTTAACACTGTTCTTTGCCAACAGGGTTTTTGGGGTCACAGTCATAGTCAGTAAATTTTGCACGAGGCCTCTGGGACCTTATTCTCTCCCTTATTCTCCAATTTCATCCAGCGCCAGCAGCGCCCTCACTGTGAGCAGCAAGGATCTGGGCACCTGGTCTGTCTCTACCACCCTCCACCCTGCCTATGCTACACAGCCCCACCATTCTGCCCAGGCAGGTGTCACTCAAGGTCTTTCCCTGTGCTGCTGTCTCTGCTGGGGAGCCTTCCTCAGGAGGTAGGTGCCAGGGCTTCTTTGCTTTCTTCACTTGCTGCGCATGCCTTTAATCCCAGCACTTGGGAGGCAGAGGCAGGCGGATCTCTGTGAGTGCGAGACCAGCCTGGTCTACAAGAGCTAGTTCCAGGACAGGCTCCAAAACCACAGAGAAACCCTGTCTCGAAAAACAAAACAAACAAACAAAAAAAAAATATCAGGTTGCCAACCAGCTTGCAAAGTTTCCCAGTCTCTAGAGCTCTCTAGGCTCCACCCCCCTGCCTGGTATTTTCCACCCACCCCTCTGGTTCTGACACATTGTATATTCATCGTTTTACATCTGGCTGTGCTCGCATGCAAACATTTGGACAAGATTTTTGTTTTTCTTTTTACCCATGTGGGTTGTTTCACTCTTTGTGTTCCAAACATGGAAGCTACTTTATAACTTTTGTTGTAATAAATATCCAATATATGGAGATGTCTATTTGCACTAACATCAGTGGCCACAAACTAGGCACCCTACGCAATTTCTGCTTTCTCCAAATCAGAGTTGACTGAGTTTTAAGGATGACATAACTCCATTTACCCAGAATATTGTGCTAGAGACTATTCTGGAGCAATAAGTTGTAGCGTTTCCCAGTAACTAATTTCTACACACACCAAGAGTTGTCATCTGTGACTTTATTGTTTTGCCTACTTGATCTGTCAAAGAATAGAGAGTAACTGCTCAGCTCTCGTGGGCACTTAACACATTCTCTCCCTACTCCATCCTGCCTTTTCGCTCTCTGGTTTGATTCTCCATTGTTTGGCCCACGACGGCTCTCAACTGTCATCTCCATGTATCGAAATGAACACTTTGTCAATAAGTCACTGTCTGTTTTGTCCCGTTTAATGTTTCTTCGCTTTGATTTCAGTCTGCACCGAGTGTGGATTACCTCTTGTGCTCTCCCTGAGTTTTGCGTGCTGCACATCTGTCCAGTCCTTCACTTTTAATCTTTCCAGACATCTTTGCTTTGGCCTGGTGTCAGTTAGCGTGCAGACTGACTCCTTTTTGTTCCAGCTTACAGGTCTCTAGTGGTGAGCTTAATCCCTTCAAATGTTCTGCCAAAGCCTTTCGTTTGGTTCAATTCCTCATGCTCTTTTTTATTCTAATTGTCTTCATTTTCTCTTCGTAGTCCCTTCCTTTTGTGCATTGGGACTGTGAGGGTCTCTGTAGTGTTGATTCAGCTGCTTATCTTCAGCAGAGCTTCTAAGTCTTGCACACACAGATGCACACATACACACTTAAAGCAAACACAAGCACACAGACACAGATACAGACATAGATGCACACATTCACACTTGCATATATACACACATGCACATGTATGTGTGCATGCACATACATACCCAGTGTACACATAGAGATTCTGCAAAGTTGCACTTGATGTGGGAGTGTCATATATCAATCTGTTGATTTCATTGGTTAAGCAATAAAGAAACTGCTTGGCCCTGATAGGTTAAAACATAGGTGGGAGGAGTAAACAGAACAGAATGCTGGGAGGAAGAGGAAGTGAGCTCGGAGATGCCATGCTCCCCTCTCCCGGGCAGACGCGAGAGCTCTGCTCTCTGAGGGACACGCTATGAAGCTCCGACCTAGGATGGACGTAGGCTAGAATCTTTCCTGGTAAGACTGATGCTACACAGATTATTAGAAATGGGCTAGTCCAGGTGCAAGAGTTAGCCAAGAAGAGGATAGATATAATGGGCCAAGCAGTGTTTAAATGAATACAATTTGTGTGTTGTTATTTCTGGGCATAAGCTAGCCAGGCGGCCAGGGTGCTGGGGACGCAGCCCCGCTGCTCCTATTACAACATGCACTTCTCAGTGTTCTGTTCATCTTTGAAAACACACACACACACACATGCACACACACACACACATGCACGCACACATCTACACACACATCCACCACTCTCACTCTCAAATACTTGTAGAATTAAACCTTCAGATTTTCAGGTTCTACTGCATACACCACAATTTAACAATGTTTATTAGCTTCAAGTCCTGTTCCTTACATAGATTATAGCCTAAGAATTATTGATGATATGTGGTCAGGAGCCACACCCACAGCAAACCCTAACTGTGTATTTGAATTACTTTCGGGCAAGGTTAGCATCCCCTCCCATGGTCCTTCTGTCCATTCTGGTTGGCTTTGTTTCTTTGACTTTGTTTCCAGGCTGATTAGTGTGTCTAGTTGTTTGTCTAGACAGCATGGCTTGCTATAACTTCCTTTTGAAAGAGAGTATTTCTGTGTACCCTTGAAATTGCGTCTGAACCCTGAATCCTGCCTGAGTTCCAGAGTACTGAGATTACATCTGGCAAGAATGCTGTGTGTTCAAATTCTTTTTGTCAAAGGTCTTAAGTCTCAGATGAGACTTAATTTTTTAAGTTCAACTTTAGACAAAAAGAGAATAGAATACGGAAAAGCTTCATACCTACCAGATCACCATGGAGAGTGGAGAGGAATGAACCACTGTGTACCAGGTGAGGCTGTGAAGTGGGGGGCAGCAGCTTTTGCTCTGGGCACCAGGTACCTAACACCCAGGACCAGGCATCTGTTTCACAGAGGAGGCAAAGTAGATTCCTAGTGTCTGGTTCACTAAAATATCTCATTATTTCACAGTGCATTTTCATCCTTCTTCCATACTTGATGGTGATCCCAAGCTTAAGGGTTGTTTAGGTTCCAGACCAGGTATGGGCCCAGGCTCAAGCCATCTTGTCTTGTCTTGCAAATGCTGCTCTCAGGGTAGTTTTGAACTCTTCTTCTCCCCAAACTAAGGTCACCTTCTCATCAGCTTGTAAACTTCAGGGAGATGTCCTCCACTATGTGATCAAGTCAGATGAGGAAGGGAAGAGAAAGGACAATGAGAATGGCCTCCTGGGTTCCAGTGCACCTTATTACAGTTATACTGTGGTTTACAATGACCCTGTGGTTGCTTCAGACAGTGACAACAGAAGGGGCTTGGGGCTGGTGTATCCAATCCAGCCAGGTCATCAGTTCAGCATCCCATAAGAATTGGGGTGAAAATAGGGAGAGCAAAGAGCAGAAACTGAGCCCCTCAGAAGAGCACCCTTCCTACCTGAGGGAACCAGGGACTTAGTTCAATGGAGACAAGTCAGAATAAAATTAACAATGATACTTTTTATCTTGTGAAAATGCATATGTGTATCTATAATTAGCAAAACCACTTAGCATAAGTCTGATAGCTGTGTAGTAGAATTCAAAGCCTTAACAAGTAAGAAAACCTAACCACACAGCCCAAACCAAGAAGTGGGTGCAAGTTTTGCTTTGCTTCCATGGGAATCATGAGGATCCCGAGCCTGGGTGCTGAGAGTTCACCTTTGGTGACACAGGACACATACCTGTGTCTGAGGGTTGCTGTGTTACTTACCTGTCTGCTGCTGTGGTAAAAACACCATGACTAAATCAACTGAAGGAAGGCCTTCTTTTGGTTTAGGGTTTCAGAAGTCTAAAATCCATGGTGGCAGGGAAGGCATGGCATGATGGCAGGAAAAGCAAGCTAGCTGATCATATTTTTATCCATGCTGCGGCCTGCCCAGCCTGGATAGCCGAGACTGGCGGGGGTGCCGGGATTGAGACACAGAGGCTTCTTTTCAGGTGGAAAAACAACAACCTTTATTTTGCTCAGCAACCTTTTATACGTCTACTCCTTCTGTGGAGACCCACCGGCCAGGAAGAACACAAACATCCTTGTCAATTACAGACCACAAGGAAGTTCCCCTGCCGGTCAGGGTGAGTGAGGGCAGCTGGATCACAACATATCCACACACAAGATGCAGAAAGGGAGAGAAGGAAGTGAAACAAGGCTACAAACCCTCAAAAGTCAACCCCAGTGACATGCTTCCTCCAGAAAGGCCCCCACCTCTGAAAGATTCCATGACCTCCCTAAACAGCAGGGTAAACTGAGGCTCAGGTTCAAATGCATGAGCCTGTAGGGGATATTCTCATTCAAACCATAGCAGTGGTGGACTTAGGAATCTACTCAAACTCAAGAGATCCTTCAGATGACACACTGGGGAAACTCTACAGCGATGAGCCACCTGGGTAAGTGCCAGTGCTTACATCCTAAGCTGGTCTCCTGATATGGTCAGTGGGAACAAATTAGGCTGGGTTAGAGGGGTCTCAACAAGGTTGAGACTGAGATAAGTTTATTCCAAGCAATCAGACTTTTTATTCACTTATCAAAACAGAATATAATGGTAGTTGCCATGCTATAACGGCAGTCGCAAGCTAGACAGGGTATACAATAGTAACATCTAATAGTACTTGTTCAGCTAAGCTTCTAACAAGCTTCACTGACTTCTAGGGAACAGAGGAAAACACGGGTGACCTGCATGCTTCACTAACTGAGGGAGTGTCTTGGCTTCTCAGGAACTGAAAGGCACACAGTGACCCATGAGCTGCGAACTCGAGGCTTAAAAACCCATGTATATGCCTCTAAAAGCAATAAGACCAGGTCAACTCTATGATTCTCTGAAACCATGTGCACTAGTGACTGTTTTGTTGCTGTTATCAAATATTCAATAAGAATTGTTGAGAACCAGCCCCCCAAAAAATACCTCTCACCAGGGTAGAGGCATGGGGATTTAGAAACATAGTAAAGAATATAAAGACGTGAATGAAAATAATAAAAAGGAGAAACATATAGGATAGTATCGAGAGGGAATTCCATGAGTATTGAAAATTCACCCACGTTTAATTTCCAGCTGCTTAAAATACCCACGATCCCAAAAGGTAGGAGTAAGACAAAAGACTTCATTAACATGACACAAGGAAATGAACATACCAATTGAAGACTGTGGGCTATATCCATAGTTTAAACTCTGTTGCTAGAACATAACAAGTCACGCTCACACACCAGACCAAAACATTCTGTAGGCAAACCACTCCCTAGGTGTAATCCCAAATTATCTCCATAAAGGGAAGTGGAGTTTAGTTGGATCCTTAGACTCTTGTTTGAGGAAGGAACAATCTATTTCTCTATTCCTGGACTGCAAGGTCTGGCTATTGGCCACACCTGTTGATAATAACCTTGAGAGAGCTGAACTCTCAGACCTAAATGTAGATGGGATCTTTGAGATAGAAGCACAATAACCTCGAAGGAACTAGAGGTAAGTTCCAAGTCTCTGACCCTTTGGTCAATGGGAAAATAGGCCCACATTTTTGGGCCTCCACAAAGAAAAAGCTTAAGGTGGGTTTATTTGGACTCAAAGTTTGAGAGTATAGGCCATGATAGTATGAAGCTAAGGGAAAAGAAAATTCAGCTAAGTCCCGAGGTATCAACTGAAATATAAAAGAAGCCATTGGACAGAAAAATGTAAAACCCCTCTGAAATTACCCGGTGTGAATGAGAAGAAAACAAGGAAGATGCAACAAACCCACTTAGGAGTTTATTAGAGGGGGCGTGTACAGGCCTGGGAAGTCAGTGTGCAGAGAGGGGGAGAGTAAGATGGTGCATCCAGCTTTTAAAAGCTGTGTAGTGCATGCACACAAGGGTTTTGACATGGCTATATCATACACAGACGATGGGGCTCATGCATACACACAAGGGCTTAGCTTAGCTGAGTCATGTGTGGATGATGTAACCATGCATGCATGCAAGGACTTATCTGAGTCATACTTGGATGATGTAGCCACGCATGTGCACAAGGGCTTAGCTGAGTCATAAGTGGATGATGTAATTCATGCCACACATGGGTCATGTGGGGCCCTTTAACATCCCCGGGGGCCATTAGACACTTCTGCCTGAGGGTTTGTCTGCACTTGCATGACCCTTACAACCCAGAAGTATCAGCCTTATGTGGCTGAAATCATTGCATCCTCCCCACCAGGGTTGCAAGTGTGTTAGAGAACATACCCACAGCTTAAAGATACAGTCCATCAGAGCAGAGAAGCCATGACTGCAGAAGCATGAGGCAGGTGGTCACACTGCCTCTGCAGTCAGGATGCAGAACAAGTGATGACATTCAGTTCACATTCTCCTTTTTATTCAGTCTGGAAGCCCAGTCTACGGCATGGGTGCGTCTTCCCTCAGAATAGGGCTTCCTTGCTCTCTGAAACCTTTCTGAAACACTCTTATGATACACACAGAGGTGTGTTGCCATGGAGATTTTAAATTCTTCTGAGTTGACAATGAAGATGAACCATGACAGCTATCGGCATCAATACTGACCATGTGAAAATTGTCCCCAGCCAGGAGAGGGGGTCCCAGTATCAGCTGTGCAGCAAGAGAACTGTAGTCACACAGCACTGTGAGGGCTTCACACATGCTTAGAATAGATGCCTTAAAGAACCGTTTGGTGCCTGACGTGTTCAGTGTATTAATTAATTAAATCATTCCACAATATGCACATAATATCACATTGTGCTCCATAAACGTATGCAACTGTTACTTGGCAAAATTTCAAATGTCTCATACCAAAAACTGACAGGTAAATGAAATATGAGTGTGTTAGTTGGATTTACACCATCATTCCACATTGTATATAAATATAATAGCACAATATATGCCATCCATTTATATATAATTATAATTTGTCAGCTAAAATATCATTCATTTAAAAATAAAATACACAAAATGAAATGAGAATCTATCAAAACTGAGAATTACAACAAAATAAATTGCCCAATATGTGAAAATAAAAAGATGTTTGAATTAACACTCACGTTTTGATTCAATAACTGTTCATGTAGAACATCCACAAACTAAAATATAAACCCCCAAGAAGTTAAAAGATACCAGTACGGAAGAGTGTGAAAGGGGGATTTTGAGATTTGGGTAGTAGAATGAGGTTATATGAGCTTCAAAATTCAAGGGGAAAGAAAAAGGAGAGACTGCACTCAGAGAATGAGCAAGAACTTTGCAGAGTTTATGAATCTTAAAGATTTGCACAAAGCTTGCCCAGCTTCAAGCAAGGCTGAATAACTGCACGCCCGTGTCCAGGTATAGGATAGCAACAAAGACCAAGGGAAGACCTGAAAGGCACCATAAACACGCAGGAGGCATTACCTGCAAAGGAGTTGTGAGTGACAAGCTCTCATGCGAGCCACTGAAAGCCAGAGGTACAAGAAGACACTGGCCATGTGTTGAGAGAAAATTATTGCCACCCAATGTTGTGTTCCTGAGGCATAGAAATGAATATTTTCACACAGGTATTTACCCTCACACACACACACAAGCATATGCACAGACCAACATCCAACTTGTATGGTTGGGCTAGGATTATCCAGAAGGACAAATCAAAGGGAAATGTATGAAAAAACTAGATAGAGATCAGCAGAGGATTGGTTCACTTTGTCTGGAGACGGGGTCCCACTGTGAGCATCTGAAAGAGGATGTCTGGATTACCATACCAAGGCTGAGTCCCAGAGAGCTCAACACAAGCGCTGCCCCCCAACACCTCTACATCTCCCTGCCTGAGGCTAAAGACCTAAGAGCCTAAAGAAACATCTGGGAAAGTCTTGGGGCCTAAAGTCAGAGATCCTGGAGTTCTGATATCCAGGGACAGGAGAAAGCTGTCCTGACTCCAGAAGAAAGAACATGGATTTGCCCTTCCCCCATCTGGATCCCAACCATTGGATGGTGCTGGCCTTCAGTAGGAAAAGTCTTACCCTTCCTTATTCACAGACACACCCACCAGTGTCCTCTTGAAGCAGACTCAGAGATGTACTTGGAGTATAACCACTGTAGTTAAATTCTAGCCCATCTGAGCTCCCATTTCAGAGAAGGAGGCATGGGTTCTATGTCCAATGGAAAACAAACACATCACTGAGAATAGGCAATGCTCTGGAAGTCACTCAGCATCAGCCACCACGCCACTGAAAGTTATACTTCAGTTGTAAAAAAAGTAACTCCTGAAGGGACACCCAAGATTTAGGTCCTCTTTAGAGAGGACCTGAGGGGCTGGTTCTGCATGACAGAGTGCTTGTTTGGCATATTCAAGACCCTGGGATCTTACGTGCTCACAGACACACGACACAGACTTGGAATGTGCACTCTCTTCAACCAACTGGTGTCTGTATTCTCCGGAGTCAAAACAGAAGGTGAATCTAAATGTTTAAAAATTCCCAAAATAGCTTCTATGGGGTAGCGTAGGAAGAGAGGGCATTGCAACTGAAGCCTATGCAAAGTGTTTAAGAAGCAGTTAAACATACTGATTGCCTTGAAATTTGGTGGAGTTTAAGCTCAGTTCAAAGCTAGTGAGATATCCACAAAGATATAAATAGAACATTTAGTTTCATTTTTTTTTTAAAAAAAGGTGGGATGTGGTTCAGGTCTAATGTAGGCTGATGGCCGTGTTCAGTCATGTATATCAAAATGAACCATACATCTGACATGTAACAAGACACAGACCACAGGGAACAGGCGTCAAAAGTTAGGGAGTCCTTGTATTGTTTTCTCTTTGCATCTATGGATATTTTGCAACTAATATATAGGAAGGGGTTCCCATTAAAAGACGAGAACCTGGATCCGTTGAGAAAACAGAGAACAATGCCTATTCATACCAGATTGGGCACCAAGGGTATACCAAAGAAGCAATTCTATCCATTCCACCTTGAAGAAGACATAGTTTACTGGGGTTCCTTACAGAAGCATGGGGAAAGGGTACTTAAGGGACATGATAATTCAAAACCAGCTGCATCAATGAAAAGTCCTACCGCTGCCTGGGTGACAGCCCCAGGAAACAGCATCATGGAGTCCTGCCTGCACGTCATCTTAAAGCCTTTTCCAAGATCACCGTAGCTGAGAGACAGAGGAGAGTACTGGCTGCAAACCCAGGGAGGGTCTTGTGACCCAAGCCCCCCACCCCTCTACCAGGGAGTGTAAATAGCTCCATTACACTTTCCAAAGGCCTAGCTATTACTGCATTGTTCTGCTGATTTTGTTGCCATGACTACAGGGTCAAGCGGTCTGTAGGTCTCTGTAGCACCCTCTGCTCCACAACAGTGAGGTCATGTTAGGAGGAAATGACTTCTTCCAGACGCCAGTACAGATGTGTCAGACGGCTGAACCAGGACTAGCGGGAGGTGAGCCGATCTCTCCTAACCCACAGAGCTGTGGTAGCATAAGTTCTGACCAGTCATAATGAAACATCTTTTCTCAACAACTATGACATTAGCAGAATACCCAAAGGGACAAATTAGCAGTGGAAGGGGAGTGCTAAGCAAACTCTCATAGAATGCTTGCTGATGCCCCTCAAATGAGCAGGGCTTATCTGCAAGCAAATACATCCTTTTCAGATCAGGCTGTGCTTGGCTTTGCATCACCCCACACTGTATAAGATAGTGGCTTCAGACTGAGTCTCTCTCGGGAGACTCTATTATACAAGCAACATTTGGCTCCATTTTGAGTGTGGAAGCAGAGGCTAGATGAGTCTAGATTATGTCATCACATAAACACCACCATCTTCCCAGCATCACCCAGTGGAGGTCAAAGCCCCAACATGGGCCCAGAATATTGTGAACCTCCGAGTGGTACCCTGGGGCCACTGGAAACTAATAGAATTCTGTCCTTGGAAATTGCTGAAACCCAGAGAATCATTTTCTTCCAAAATTATCTTTAAAAAAAATGAAATGATTTGCCTAATTCTGTTCTTATTCTCTCTCTCTCCCTCTCTTCCTTCCTCCTTCCTCTCTCCCCTCTCTTCTGCCTCCCTCACCACCTACCTTATGACCGTGTGTGTGTGTGTGTGTG
>NC_022017.1:24059706-24067180 GCF_000317375.1 Microtus ochrogaster | reverse complement strand
AGCTGGAGATACAGAGGAGCTGCCTGATATGGGTGCTGGGAACAAAACATGGGTCCCCCGCAAGAGCAGCAAGTGTTCTTAAACACTGAGCCCTCTCCAGCCCTCATTTACCCCTTTGAAAATGACAATTCTTAACCAATCGTGTCCACTGCTGTGCTCACCATTACCCTGGGCTCTTCCTCCTGTGATGTTCGGGATGCAGGTGACTCCTTTGACTTACACCAAGTAAAAGTAGTTTTTTTTTTTCTTTTTTTTTTGGTTTTTTGAGACAGGGTTTCTCTGTGGTTTTGGAGCCTGTCCTGGAATAAAAGTAGTTTTCTACTACACATTTAACCCCAGTACTTTGAGGGAAGAGGCAGGACAATCTCTATAAGTTCAAAGGTAGCCTGGTTCACATGGTGAGCCCTGGCCCAGACAGCAACATATGTCTCCAAAAAAAAAAGTGATTTTTCTCAAGATGAAATATATATAGAACCTCACCCTAAGTTTTAGATTATTTATGTGGTGAAGTCTAAGATTGCATTACTAATGATATTTAGGATGCTGAACTAAGGAAATAACTGGATGATAATTGGGGACCCGGAAACTGGAGGAAGGTATTTTGCATGTGAAATAAAGGCAAATTCAGAGGGCAAAAGGTAGATTGCCCAGCACAAGACAACACCTCCAAATGTCCATCCCTATCGATCCCCTTGAGGTCCTTGTCCTCCTTACATATGTCACGCGCATATAAGAGACGTATGGTAGTAAATGTGTTTTCTAAGCTGCTGCACTTGTTGCAATTTATTGCAGAAATAACAGGAAACTAATACAAATGGAAATGATTGAAGGAAAATTAGTGACTGAAATTAATGGTTCAATACATAAGTTTACTGCTAATTCATCTCCAATAAAGGACTCAGTGGACATATCCAGGCGGAATTTCAGACACCAGGAAGGGGGAGAAAGAAGGGCATGACATAGAGAGAGAGCAAAAGGCCGGAGAGGGAGTTAGCAAGAGCTCCTATAATAAAAATGATAAATTAGATAGTATGGATACCTTTTAGAAAAATATGAATTACCAATTACTTCAAGATGAAATCATTAGAGAATTTGAAAGAGTAATTTAAAACCTCTCTTCAAAGATACCTCAAGGTCCACTCATTCTTCAGAAGTATTTCAACCATTTTCAGAGGAAAAAAAATTGGTTTCATTTTCCTCCACCTCTTAAAGAGGATGATGTGGAAAGAATCTTCATGGAGCTCTTGTGAGCATGCTAACCAACTTCCAGAACAGACAGGAAAAAAACCACAGCGACGGATCGAAAGTGAGCTCAAGTGGAACATGGGTGTACTCAATCCTGGTACCCCTTTATTGCATTGCAAGCATGCCAGTGCATGTAAATGTCAGAGGCACCATCAGCTGTCTTCCTCACCCACTGTCTACTTCTTTATTAAAGTTTTATAATTAGTTGACATTACACACATTCATTAATACAATGGAAATTCAGTCATTTTAACTGCCCCATTCCTCTCTCTGATTCCACTTCTTTTCCCTTCTTAACAAGTCACCCCCCATTTGCTTGCCTTTGTGTGTGTGTGCGTGCGTGTGCATGCATGCGTGTGTGTGTGTATGTGTGTGTGCATGTGTGTGTATGTGTGTGTGTGTGACCCACTGAGTTCAGTTAGCTTCTATCCAGAGTGTGGCAGGCTGGGCATGGTGTGGGAGATCATTTACTGGAGTATGAACAACTTCTCAGTAGTTACACTGCTGAAGAAAATGACATGCATTTCTCCAAGAACTGTTGTTAATAGTTCCTCAAGGAAGGGTGGGTTTCAGGGGTCCCTCAGCTATCCACGACAACACATTGAGGGGACCAACCCTCCGCTGGTCACGTGTAGATAACGACAGCTCTAGTTGCTCATGAGTGTTGTAGCTGTGTTCTGTCCAGATGACATCTCTTGAAGTATATCCCCATCATTCTCTAGTGCTTATTAATTGAGACAGATTCTCACTGAACCTGGAGTCCAGTGATTCCGGTAGACTGACTGATTGGCTGGCCAGAGAGTCCCAGGTATCCTCCTGTCTCTGGGTGATATCCCTCCCCTGCACTGGGATAACAGACATGTGTTACCATGCCAACTGTTGACATGGGTCCTATGGATCCAAACTCAGATCCTCATGCTTGTGTGGTATCCATCCAGCACTGATTGAACCATCTCCCCAGCTATTAACCTAGGTACACATAAGGCATCTAACCTTATTATGACCAGGGTTCTTCTTATAGCACCAATTTGTCAGAGCATTAGCATCAAGTCAACTCAGCACATCTGCAGATTAAAGTTGGAAAATGAAAACAACACCAGAAAATTGGGAATCAACCTACCTCAAGACCCAGCGATACCACTCTTGAACATATTTCCAAAAGACACTAGGTCATACCAAGAACACTTGCTCAGCTATGTTCATAACAGCTTTATTTGTAATAGCCAGAACCTGGGAACAACTTAGATGCTCCTCAACCAAAAAATGGATAAAGAAAATGTGGTACATTTATACAATGGAATATTATTCAGCTGATAAAAACAATGTCATCAGGAAATTTGAAAGAAAACAGGTAAAACTAGAAAAAATCATCTTGAGTGAGGTAACCCAGACACAGAAAGACAAGCATGGCATGTAATCACTTATAACTGGATGCTAATTGTAAAGTAAAGAATAACTATGCTTCAGCCCACAAACACAGAAAGGCTCGGTAACAAGGAGGGTCCAACGGGGGACACATAAATCTCCCTGGTAAGGGGAAATAGAAAAGATCTCCTATTTGGACTGGAGGCAGGTAGGCATGGGAATTTGAAGAATTGGATTGGGGTGAACAGTGCTAAGAGAAATGACTAGAAAGGGGGGCTTGATGTGTTGTCTAGAAACCAGATGTAAGGGAAACTTCCATGAGTCTACAAGGATGGCTCCAGCTAAGACTCCTGGCAGTAGTGGATGCATAGCCTGAACTGGCCATCCCCTGTGATTGGATTGGTAACTACCCCAGTTTTTATTAGAGAGCCTTCATCCAGTGACTGATGGAGGCAGAGTCAGATTCCCGGGCCAAACACTGGTCCTTGCTTGGGGAGTCCTGATGAGGAGAAGGAGGGGAGATTGTAGGAAACAGGGGGGTCAGGAATATCACAGAAAAACCCACAGAAACCTCTAGATTGGCTCGTGGGAACTCACAGAATCTGCACCAACAACCAGGGGCCTGCATGGGACCAACCTAGGTCCTCTGCATACCTGTGACAGTTGTGTAGTTTGGTTTGTATGTGGAACTCCTGACAATGGGAGCAGGGACTGTTCCTGATACTTTGATTGGCTCCTGGGGACATATTCCTCATGCTGGATTGCCTTGCCCAGCCTGAATACAGGAAGGGGTGCTTGGTCTTATGGCAACTTGATATGCCATGCTTTGCTGAAACCTATGGGAACCCTGTCCTTTTCTGAGAGGTTACTAAGTAGGAGTGGATTTGAGGGGACAGAGGAGGAGGGAGGAGGGAAGGGATGGAGAGGAGAGAGGAGAGGCTGTGATTGGAATGTGAAATAAATTTTAAAAAATTAACTGGAAAAATAGTAATTCACCATTTTTTTTAAAAAAAAAAGCGACAAAATTAGAAAATGTAACACCCCCAACTGACTTCATAAAGTCCCTGTCCATTCACACCCTGAGAAGGCTCCCTACCAGGATCAGAAAAGGCTCTTAACCAGGTAAATAGTATTGATGCTAAGAAAAGATGTCATAAGAAATGGGGAGATGCTGGACACATTGTCTCCCAATCTATAGTGAGGCAAACAGGCTGCTGTCCTCCCCAGGAAGCACGTGGGGAAGGATAAAGCTGTGCAAATGTTGAGAGAGATGGGTTGCTAACTGCTTTCAGAAAGAAGAGTTACTTAGACGGGTGTCATCAGAAGCCGCAGGGAAAGTGTACTAATGGGGTATTAGCATAAACCAGATTTGCATATCTATATGACAACATTTAGAAAAATGTAACTAGAATCACACCAATTTTTCATTGAAAACCACAGAGAAGTTGTTTGTCATGCATGGTGTAAGAAGCTTGCTGAGGATGCTGCCTCCTGGCAGATAGAGACCCCAGGTCAGTGGCTTAGCTGTGCTCCCAGCCACCATGCCCCACATAGGTCTGCCATCTTGGTGCTGGGCTCTCTGACAAATGATGGCAATACAGAGTGTCAACAAACGAGTCTCTGATTTGTCCTTTCAGAGTGTTCTGTTGTCTTAATCCTAACATCTGACATGCTGCTCAATAGATGATTGGAATATTTGAAAATAGGTATGTTTTGTACCTGGAAGAATTCTAGTTACTGGATGTGACACATGCTCATGGAAGCTTAGAGTATTACCATGACCATGTATCCTTAGGATGAAGAACAGACACTGGACAATTGCTGGGGCAACTAGATCTCTATCTCAAAAGACACCCCAGTCTTTCTGCCACATCACATTCAAGCTTCTGTTCCAACACAATAGACTATAAAAGTGCAATCAATTATGAAGCAAACAGTCCAAAGGCAATGGAATGAGAATAGAGATTATTTGAGTAGGAAGCAAGGATCAATTATAAGATAAAAAACTGGACCATGAAGACTTTTCAGCAGGAAAAAGGTACTTGGCACCAAGCCTGATAATTTGAGTTCAATTTCCAGAAACCACACTCCCACAAGATGCCCTGTAGCCTCCACATAAATACCATGGCATGTATACTCCATATACACAAAATTTAAAATGTTGCTTTAAAAAGAAGTCAATAATATCAATGGCACTAACATTTGGACCTTCTCTGGATCCTAGGACCACATTGAAAAGGAGGAAATGTACCCAGTGAACTGCACAGTGGTCTTTGGAATGGCTGTCATCTACAGGATGGCCTATGATGTGATGTCAGATAGTCAGGATCTAAGCTATATAAAGAACTATTCCAAATCCATCAGAGAAAACTCAACACAAATACCTTGAAAATATTCAAAGAAATGTGCTTATAAAAAGAAAAGCCAATGGAAACCAGAAATGAGCAATGATAGTCTGACAGGATATAAGTCACAATTAGCCACCAGGAAACAGCCCCAAGATCCTCTGGTAAGCCACTCCACGGTCTCCAGGGTGATGGACACTGGAGTCTGACAATGCGAACTCTGGCCAAGCTGTTGAGCAATGGGGACATTATACATAGTCGGCTGGAGTATAAATTGATACAAGGACTTCGGAAGGCATTTGTCACTCCCCGGTAAGTGAGAGTGTGAATGTCCTATGACCCAGCAATTCCACCCTTCATCTCATGTGTCATTTATACACAGTTGAAGAGATGGATGAGGCCATGGACGTAATAAGTCCACATCTGCGCATGTCAATGAGGACTAGACACTGAGAACGCAGTACTCACTATGAAGAAACTATTATACCCATGAAGATAATACCTTAGGCTTTCTGAGAATTGTCTTCTAGTCCAAGTGTTCCATGTGTATCCTCAGCCTCATGAAATGCTCACTGTCATTTGTCACTATTTGCAAAGGAGAACACGGAGGGACATGGAAGAGAATAAAGAGGGATATGCTCACAGAGCAGGCCTTGTCCCATAGCTGCCAAGATGGAAAGTGGAAGCATGGAGATTTGGATTCAGGTCCCCAGGATCTGGGATCTTTTCAGAGAACACAAGCTCCTGCCTGAGAGATTTCAAACAGATAAAGCTGGAGCAGATTGTGTGAGAACACCTTCCCAAGTGGCAAAGCCATGAAGAGAAGCAAGGGGGACTACTTGACAAAGCTAAAGTCTTCTTAATCTTGGAGAAAAATGGGGCCCTGTTCTTGGACATCTTCAAGACTATTGCTGTGCCCCCCAAGAAATCCCAGTGCTCAGGCCAGAATATCTCTTCATCACTTAAAGCCATTTTTTTTTTAAATGGAGTGAACACCATTGTTAGTGAGGTTAGGAGTCTGCTTCCTCTAAACATTCCTACATGGAACCTCACCCCAGGATGATGGTTCCTAATAGAGATCAGAGATGGAGTACAGCTCTATGACTGGTGTCCTCACCAAGAAGCCTTTGTCCTGCCTTGTTCTTTCCAATGTGAAGATATATACTCGAAAGCACCATCTCTGAGCCAGGAAGTAACCCTCACCACACAAGATTTCATAGGTGTCTTGGCTTTCAGTTTCTAGAACAGTGATTAACAACCTCCCTAATTCTGTGACCCTTTAACATAGTTCCTCATGTTTTGGTGACCCCCCAGCCATAAAATATTTTGTTGTAACTTCATAACTGTAATTTTGCTACTGTCACGAATATCTGATATACAGGATATCTGATAGTGACCCAAAAAGGGGTCTCTACGTGATGTGGGATTTCCCTCTGTATGCTGTGAATGTGTTTTACTACCATTGGTTAACAAATAATCTACTTTGGACCTATGGTGGCACAAAATATAGAAAGGCAGAAGTTTCAAGCAGAGATAGAGGAGATGAGAAGGCAGAGTCAGGGAGACATCATGTAACTGCTGAAGGAGATAGATGCCAGAGCCTTCCTGGTAAACCATGAACCTTGTGGCAGTACATAGAATAATAGAAATATGTTAATTTAAAGTGTAAGAGTTAGTTAATGAGAAGCCTAAGCTAATAGGCCAAGCAGTGTTGCAATTAATATAGTTTCTGTGTGATTATTTTGGGTCTGGGTGGCCAGGAAATGAATGAACAGCCTCCATCTACAAAATGGTGTCCAATGTGGGGCAACTATATCCACATAAAACCTGAGAGAGCTTGGAAAGGAATTCTAGACACACACAAAAACAGAGTTTAGCACAGCTTCTTGGTAGCCACACTTCTTTTTCAGATGGCTTGTGTTTGCTGGTGGCAAGCAGGCGCTCCATGGCTCCTATAAGAGAGGTCTTCCTGACTCAGCAATAGCAGTGAAGGCTGTAGGGCTTCTTTAGGAGAGGGCTTCCTGGTTCATGCTAATTGCACAAACAGCGCTGGCTCTTTCAAGAGGCTGAGCACTTAAATGGGGTCTTTGAGCAGTGTGTTTCAAATTGCTTAATGGTGACAGACCTGCTGTGACCCTGGAGCTGGCTGGGGTGGTGTGCATGGCTCACAGAGGTCGTGAACATGCCTCCACTATGTTGGACTGGGAGGAGTCAACAGGAAGTGCCATGGAGTTGGTCCTAGCCATGTCCACTTAGCATTTAAAAAAAGTACTCATGGTCAAAAAATAATTATAAATATGTACACAATAAAGATAGATTCAAATGAAAAAGACCTTGAAGTAGGTCACAGAGTTGGATAAATGTATGTAGGCTTGGGAGAGAGAAGAAAAAGGGTATAGACAGTTATAATATAAAAAACCCAGAAAGTCATAGATTAAAAAAGTAAAGATAATAAAATAAATATTAAACTTACAAAAGAAATAATAGAGTAAGAAAAATAAGCCACATAAAGATGAAAT
>NC_022017.1:24051923-24059606 GCF_000317375.1 Microtus ochrogaster | reverse complement strand
TTTTTTTTTACTGTGGATGAGCTAAGTACAGAAAGACATTTCATTGTGTGGGCTGCTAAGCTAAACCAATATGTATATATATTGAAGGTATCTTGACTTCAAATTTTGGGTTTAAGGATATATTGCTTTAGGAAAGAAGTTCTCCTTTTGTTTCCACAGAGGATGAGAACCTGTGGATTTCTTCTAGACTAATGAAATTTAATAGACCGAGACCCTTTGAAAGTCTCTGTGAACTCCCAAAATACTTTGTCCAACAAAAAGCAGTTTGTAAAGAACTATGCCTAAATTCCCAAATATTGTTTATAAATGTTTGTTTTCATTTAAAGAGGGATATGATATAGAGATGAATACTTTATGTTGGTATGGATCTTGGTCAATTGATACAAATTTAAGGTCGATTTTGTTATATGTATTTCTGTTCTTGTTTAAGGTATTGTGTTTATGAAGTTCATCTAAAAATGTAATGTATAATTTAAAAATACAGATTAATAATCATTTATAATAGTCAAACTTGTAGTCATGTTAGTTAGGTTTTGTAAATGTACAGAAATATATTTCAAATAAATAAGAATTTGTCAACTCTTTCAAAGACATACAGAATACAGCATTTAAAAATTTTAAGAACTTAGATTTTTCTTGACAGTGATACATGTCTGCTTCTGGCAGCACCAATTAGGCTAGCCATTTAAGCAAAAAGTTGCTCTTGGCTGGACTACTTGATGTTATGCTGTGTGAACTGGACATGCAGGACCCACAGAAGAATAACTGCTGAAGCTGCCTAAAGAAGGTGAGACAGTTTTCAGGGTTCCTGCTTCATGACAGAATCTGCCAGACATTCTGCAGGACACACAAAAAAGTGACTGACAAACTGCCAATATAGGTGGAACTGTCTTTAAATTTCCTGCTTCATGGAAAAGTCTGCTGGATACTATGGGCCTGTAGGCTGAAGATGGATGCCCCAATGGTACAGAAAAACTTTGTATGACTGTCCAGGCAACGAGTTGTCTCTGTCAATTCTAGAATTTTGGAAGTTGCTTACAATATACTTCCTGCTTACTTAGGTAATATTATATTCTTCTATAGTCTTTAATGGAGTTTAAAATGATAGTTATAATTAGAAAAGATAAATTAGATCTAAAACTTTAGACTTACAAAGATAGGATAGATGATAAAATATTTTCCCTTAATTTGCCAGATGTAAATGAACTAAATAATGTAATTATAATTCTTGTAATTCTTGCTTGATAACTGTTTTGTTGTATGTAATCTTACTATGTTAAAGTTAAAACATTCCTTTTAATTTAAAGACAGAAAATGGGAGGTGATATGGGATCTACATCTACCCAGAGATTGAGAACAATTCTCTAAAAACATGGGAACACATGTCTGTCTGTCACGTTTTCTATCAGTTGGGACAGATGGGTGACTAACCCCACAGACATCACACATGTTCTTTCCACTATGTTAACCTTGAATGGAGTTATTTCATAAGGGAAAAAATGCCACTGTGGTCACAGTGGAGATAGCAATTCTTCTTCCCAGCTTCTGGGGGAAGCAAGATTTTCCATCCCAAGTCACCCACCATAGCTTCTCAGTTGGGCTCCATGAGGATGAGACCTTTCTATCCTGCACAGACTCAGGATAGAAAGTCTGGGTCAATGGCCGGAACCGAGGTGGTAGTGGGTCATTTATTATATAAGAATAAAGTCCTCACCACCGCTCCTTAGAGCCAGGCTGTTATCTTTGTGACATGTGTGACACTAGCATTCTCTGAACACCAAATGTGACAGGATTGGAGTGTGTGTGGGGGTCGTCCTGAGAGCCTGTAACATGTGTGAGACTTGGGAGTGTGAGGGTTGTTCTGATAGCCAACTTGATTGCATCTATAAACAGTAAGAGATGATCAAGTTGAATTTTGGGGCGCTCAAACCGAATCAGTGGATAGATTTTCAGCGACAGCTTTACAGTTGATAGAACTGCTGGGGGAAGAAAGAAGTAGGGGCGGGTCACTGGAGCCATGTTCTTAGGGGTTGTCTTGCCCTGGTGAGCGTGGTCACCTTCTGTCTCTGCTTTCTGCTCTTCCATGATGGGTTTGTCTCTAAAATCATGAGCCAAAATGAATCATTGCCCATTTTAAGTAGTTTACCCCAGGACAGTGATCACAGCGCTGGAGAGGTAACAAAAAGGGTGGCTGCGAGAGACACCCCTGCCAGCTGCTCTGGAACAAGCTGTTGAGGCTGCAGCTCCTGCGATGACTTGGCTGTGGCTTCTGATCAGAGTCAAGGAGAGCCTCCACTTTCTGTAAGAGAAACCTGCTTTTAATCTTAACTAGAAAGGCAACCTAGAGTGTGGTGGGCAGAGGGGTTAGGTACATAGAACTGGAAAAAAGATCTCCATGACGGGAGAGAGGGTCTTGCAGGGTTGACCCAGGCATTTCTGAATCCTCCTGTCCCCACAGAGGTAGGAGTCATGGTGTCCAACCTGTCCTGCCTGTTAAGCATGTCACTACTGCTTATCAATGAGATATTCTATCTCAACCTGCAGCTTCATACAGCTCCACTTGATGGGTACCCATTGGTTGTTTCCAGGGTATATTTATATGAGACTTGTGACCAATCAGGTCCTGCAAAGAGATGGAACTGCTGAGTGACACATTCAAACGCCCTGTGTGTCTCTGTTCACTTTTCATTATCCCTATAATTATGTGTTTCACCAAGTTTGCATGAGAGAGATGTCATACCCCTGCGTTGTCCAAAAAGCAACCTGCTTTCCAGCTGTTGCCGATCATCTATACAGTCCATGCTGGTTCAAATTCAAGGCAGGCTCCGCACCGCGGTATGAAAACGATTTGAGAGAAGAAGAAAAGTTGATGTGATCTGCTTGTTGCACTCTTGACCCGAATCCTCTAGCCGTATCCCCCTGCAATCCTTCAGGGAAGCAGGACAGAATGTAACCAGTCTGGGCCTGGCACGCCTGCCCTCTGCTCTTCTCCAGGCGTAGCCACTCTGCACCTGAGTGGCCCAGGGGATTCTCAGCGGTGGGGCAGAATCTAAATTTCCAATATTTCTACATTTTTGGAGCTGAATGCAATGCGAGACCTTCCTCTGGGAGGTTCGTGGAGGTTGCTTCGGAAGAAATGGAATTTTCTGTATCCGCTGTGAAGGAGAGATAATTACATGTAGCTGGCAAGCATGCTGTTCATTTGCATCAGGGTACCTGGACCTCCCTGTGGATGACTAAGACGGACAGGAGACGCCTATCTAGACACACTGCTCACTGAACTGTGCAAGACAGGCCTGCGACAGGTCTAGAGATCCACCTCCATCTGCATTCAGAGGAACTGGCCGGGCCCATTCGCTGAGTCCCCAGTTCAGGTCTGTATCCCAGGCATCTGACAGATCAGCAAGACAAGTTTCTGTTGCTGTTGTTGTTGTACTTCTCTTCGTGTGATTGTGTGTTGTGTGCCTCTCAGTGTGGCTTGTATGTATACATGTCTGCATACTTAGGGGTGTGCAAGTCTGAACCAGTGCATGTACATGTGTGTGTGCATATGGAAATCTGAGGTTGATACCAGGAGTCTTTGTTGGCTTTTCTCCAGGTTATTCATTGAGGCAGGGCCTTTTACCTGAACCTAGAGCTCACGGATGCAGGCTAAGTTTGTAGCGAGCTTGCTCCATGGATTCTTCTGCCTCTGCCTTCCAAGTACTAGAAGGCAGATGTGCCTTTATGTAGGTTTTATGTAGTTTTTATGTGACTTCAAGAATCCTTTAATGCAGGTTTGGGGGATAACTCCTAACTCTTGTTACCATACTTCTGAGGTGAGTTGATATTACTATTAACAGCTGAGTAAAGCGGGCAGGTGACTTTGGTAGTTCATCTGTTCAGGTGACACCAGTGACCTGTGAGGTCCAGGGACCGCTTCCTGTCTCTGCTCCCCTGGTGCTTGGGTTGCAGACAAGTGTTACTGCACCCCACTTTTACACAGCTCTAAGGATCCCTAGTTGGGTCCTTGTGTTTGTGTAGCAGGCAATTTAGCAGCTGAACCTTCTTTCCAGGCCCCAAACCTTCACACGTCAATATCTCTTCTTCATCCGTGAACAGACCACCAGCTGGGTAAATGATCAAGAAGTATTTTCAAATAAATAGTGAAAGTTTTATATCAATATCATTAGATACTAAAAAGCCTAGATCAGTTAAATTATTCTTTAAATAAAGACTGTTTAATTCCATTAATAAAATTAAAAGTTGGGAAATACATTGTGTCTTCTTTCCAAATGTGGATAGAGGATGTGTGTGTTCTGTGGAAAAGAACAATGAGGCAGTTGTTCGTGTCTGTTGACAACTTCATTTTTTCCCCATGTAGCCACGGTTGGCATAGAACTTGCTACAGAGACCAAGCTGGTCTCTAACTCATAGAGATCTGTCTACATCTACCTCTGCCTCCTGCAGGGTGGGATTAAAAATCTAACCTACCATGCTCTACCTATAAAGAATTTTTCAATGGAAAATTCATGTCACTAAAAGTTAGGAGGAAACATTTACTAAGTTGAGATACCGTGAAGATTAGAATTCATGATGCTGGATTTGCTATTTCTAGTGGCAAATTGAAGTTTTAACAGCAATTAAAAATTTACAAATGTTCCTACACATACACAACCCAAGTAACCTATACACACCAATCAAGTCAGAATTTGTGGCAGAGTTAAAGTTGGATCTAAAACACACCTAGAACCTCCACAGCTTCCTAGACTCAACTGAATCTCACAGACTGGGGTGATGTCCTGTGTTCCTGCCTTGCAAGGCAGGCCTGGGGCTCCACAATGGCACTGTTTCTAAAAGAATTCTCTGCGCTTCTGTTACATTTTGCTCAAGACTCTTCAATCAAATTATTCTACATATTAAGTCCCAAAGTATAAATGAGGATTTAGGGCTTTGGGCAAATTGCAATTATTGTAATATTTATCTGTCTTAAAGCAAGCAAGAAAAGGATCCTGTTAAACTGGAAGACTTAAATGGAGATAATATTTAATTTCAAAAGTCTATAATTCATTTTGTGATGTGTCTCCTTTTGAGGAGAGAGTTTTGATTTAAGTATTGCTTTCTTACTATTCTATCAAGAGAAGTTTCAAATACACAGAGACTAAAAAAAAAGTCTTTAGGGACCCGCATGCGGTCTCAGTACCCTGTGCAGCAACAGGACTACCATACTCAGGTTGCCAATGCTCCACCCATAGTTTCATTACTTAGTCTATGAGTTTTCTAGTCATTTGAATGTAAGTTTTAGGTGTCCCATCACTGAACATTTAGGTTTGGGACTAGTGAGATGCCCACCAAGTAAACAAGTGCTTGCTGCCAAGCTTGATGACATGAGTTCAATCCCCAGGTCCCCCAAAGTCTTACAGGTTATTCTTGGACCTCCACACCTGTGACATGGCAAACATGAGCTTGTGCCTGTATACATAAACAAAACAAACAGATGCATGCAATATAAAGCATTCAGCATACTAACTCCTAAGTACATTTATAATCTTCCACCTAGAATTTTTGCACTGTTTGGTGGCTCAGTTTTGATGGCTCAGTTTTTCAGTTACATGAATCATTTTGACAAGGGCGCTGGTAGATTCCTACTTCAGCTGGCAGCCATTGAATTATGCTGTGGTGTTGGGGAACCTTGGTTAAACAGAATCCTAGAGTAACAGAAGGTTTTAGCAAGTGGATTCTTTTATTCAGAATAAGAGTTTATGCAAATCATCTCTGCATTTGTACCACGAGAAATTCCCTAGTTTGCCTTGCTCAACACACTATAGTTTGTTTAGGAGGTGGGTGTGTTTAACTGTTGAACTGTTGGTGGACACATTTCCAGTTCAGGGCTACATGAAAAAGGTGTCAGAACACTCTTGAAAAGGACTCTTCATAGACATATGATTTCATTTCTCGGACATATGTTTGTTTTAGAAGGAACTGTCCAATATTTTCCAAAGCATTCAGAAATGCTACCCAAAGTGTGACAGTGACAATTGCTGTATGGCCTCTCACCATCCTCCTCCTGCCACCCTCACCATTCCATCCCCTGCCACCCTCCCACCATCCCATCCCCTGCCACCCTCCCACCATTCCATCCCCTGCCACCCACCCACCATCCCATCCCTGTCACCCTCTCACCATCCCATCCCCTGCCACCCTCCCACCATCCCATCCCCTGCCACCCTCCCACCATCCCATCCCTGCCACCCACCCACCATACCATCCCCTGCCACCACTGCTTTTAGACTCAGAACAAAAGCCCTGTGGCTTGAATTAATTTCAGACGACTAATAAGGCCAAGCATTGTTCACGTATTTGATGACCATTTGTAAGCCTTCCTTAAGATATTTGCATGTTTTAAATTAGTTTCCTCATTAACAAAGAAACCAATAAAAAGTTCCTTTAGAGACATCATTCTGCAATATATACATACATATATGTGTGTGTACATACACTCATACTCATACATACACATATATGTGTGTATGTATATATAATATAATATATAACATAATAATATATCTCCATTAATGGATTTCTCATCAATTTTATTAGTTTTGTCTTTCAATGAGAAGACACAAATTTTATGGCATGAAAGCATTCTTTGTTTTCTTTTCTTTTTTAGTGACTGATAGTGCCACACTAAGACATGACATAGCTCCAGGTCATATTTTTGTGCTTTCTCCTTGGACCTTTATAATTTTCATTTATATGTGTGACATGAGGTAGGAGGCAAGGAATACAGTTTTCTTACACACACCTTGTTCACCCAACACCATGTGTTTAAGTGACTATTTCTTCCAATTATATCGTCATGGAGCTGTTGCATGCACCTGCATGAGTTTATGCGCACCACATGCATGCAGAAATTTGTGGAGGCCAGCAGGGGTCACCGTATACCCTGGATCAGGGAGTTGGTAGCCGCCATGTATGTACTAAGAACTGAACTGGTCCGCAGGGGGGGGGGGGGTGGCGCACGCCTTTAATCCCAGCACTGGGGAGGCAGAGGCAGGTGGATCTTTGTGAGTTTGAGACCAGCCTGGTCTACAAGAGCTAGTTCCAGGACAGGCTCCAAAACCACAGAGAAACTCAGTCTCCAAAAAAAAAAAAAAAAAAAAAAAAAGAACTGAACTGGGTCCACTGCAGGTTAAGTGCTTTTAACCATGAGCAATACCTCCAGCCCTGGGGATATTTCTTTAAAACATTAAACATTGTGCTTAGGGAATTGCCTGGATCAGATTGGCCTGTGGCTACATCTGTGAGGGATTGTCTTAATTGATGATTAATATGGGAGGGTCTAGCCCACTGTGGTGCCATCCCAAGCAGGTGGTCTGGGGCTGTATAAGGAAGCTATCTAGCTGAGTAAGCCGTAGAACCAATCGTTAAGCAGCATTATGCCATAAATTCTCCTTTGGTTTCTCAATGAAGAACTTTATCTGGAGGTATAGCTTTTCTTTCCAAGGTGCTCTTGGTCAGAGTGTTTTTCTCAGTAACTGAGAGGAAACAGAAAGAGGTTTTCTTTTTTTTTTTAAATTCTTTTTATTGAGCTATATATCTCCCATGATCCCCATGCTCCCAATTTACTCAGGAGATCTTGTCTTTTTCTACTTCCCATGTAGATTAGATCCATGTGTGTCTCTCTTAGGGTCCTCTTTGTTG
>NC_022017.1:24041952-24051313 GCF_000317375.1 Microtus ochrogaster | reverse complement strand
CTGTATATCTGTAGGTTAGAAGAGGGCACCAGACCTCATTACAGATGGTTGTGAGCCACCATGTGGTTGCTGGGAATTGAACTCAGGACATTTGGAAGAGCAGGCAATGCTCTTAAACCACTGAGCCATTTCTCCAGCCCCCAATCTGTATATTTCTGCTTCAGAATCATACTGCCTTAATTACCTAAGTTTAGTAAACTTGAGAAAATTATTATTTTTCAAAGATGAATTTTAATGATGTAGGTATTTGTATTTCTTCACAAAGTTCCAAACAAAGTCATCAAATTCTAATAGGATTCTTTATGGTATTGTGGTTTATATACAGTGTGAAAATCAATTTGAGGAGCAGGAATATCTTAGCAAATGGACTGAAACTGGGGTTCCTCTATCTGTCTGTCTATCTATCTGTCTACCTACCTACCTTCCTATTCATCCATCTACATCTATCTGTCCCTATTTCTCTCCTTTTATTATAGATTTTCGGCTATTCAGACATTTTATGCCATCTTTGGTCTGTGTGTTTTATTCAATAAATGTACCCAGTTTATTAAGCTTATTGGCATAAATGTTTGCAAAACATGATCTTATTCCCTTTTACTATCTCTAAGGCCTCTAGTGATGCCACCCCCATTTTATTGGCGCAACCATTGTGTGAGCTTTACAACAATTTATTGATATTTTTGATCTTCAGAAATTCAGTTTTAGGAAGAGGAGGCAGGAGATTGTGAGCTCAAAGCTAGAGAGTGAATTCAGGCTAAACTGTAAATTAGTAAAATCCTGCTTCAAAGTGAAGGAACAAAGAGAGGGTGTGGGCTGGAGCTGTGGCTGAGTGAGGGAAGGTGTCTATCCAGCACGTAGGGGCCTAACATCGATCCCGAGAACCAAACAAAAAGGCTCGTTAACTTCTCTGCTGCTTTCCTTTTCTTTATAATATTGATTGTCATTCTTACTTTTCTTTTTTAAATTTATGAGCTAGGGTCTCACTATGTAGACCAGGCTGGCTTGGAACTCCCATCTGCTACCTGCTTCTGCTTTCCACGTGCTGTGATTGACGGTGTAAACCACCACGGCAAGCCGATTCTTCTTTTTCTTATCTTTATTCCTACCGGTTGGGATAGCATCATTTCTATTTCTAGCCTCAAACGAAAGCTGACTTTCTACCACTACAATTTTTACTGCCTTTACTTTTACTGCTTCGGTTTCCCCTCCCCCAAACAAAATGTGGCTTCAGAGCTACCCTGTGGGAGTTTAATTAAAACCCTGAAATTATTATGTATTTTATTTCCATGTGGCCGATACAATTTTCTCTTGTGATTGCTTTTTTTTTAAATCAATGATTACTTAGGTATGTTGTTTAATTTCTGTCTTCCTGGCTGTCATATTGCTGATTTCCAATCCAGTTTCATTCTATTCAGCGATAGTATCCCATATTCTCCCAATCACTTTAATTTATGGATCTGTGTTTTACAACCCACCTTCTGGTGTTCACTCCACATCTGCACTTGGTTGAAATGTGGATTTGAAATTGCAGTATGTGACATGGGCATCAATAAAAGTCAGTTTGGCAAAGGTGATTGTTAGGTTTTCCATGCCGGTGTTGGATGGAATAAGACATCTGTCTATAATTCTAAGGAGATAGTATTAAATTGTGCCAATCTAGACATCTTCTTTTTAAAATTTCAGTTTTTCTTCATACTTCAGATTAGTTCTTTGAGAATTTCAGGCAATGTATTTTAATCATATTCGCCCCAACTCCTCCCAGATCTACACCCCCTTCCCTACCCACTCAACTTTGTGTTCTGTTTTTGTTTTTAAACCCATCAAACCAGTTTGTACTGGCTATATATTCTTAGACATAGGAGCCTCCACTGGAGCAGCGTCTACTTGCCAGGAGAAACACTTGTTTTTGTTTTCAAGACAGAGTTTCTCTGTGTAACAACTCTGGTTGTCCTGGAACTTGCTTTGCAGACCAGGCTAGCTTTGAATTCACAGAAATCCTCCTGCTTCTGCTTTCTGAGTGATGGGCTTACAGGTGTGCACCACAGCCAATCAGTGAGAAAGACTCTTAAAGATAACTCTCCCTCTCCAACAGTCACCACAGCTCCTCAGCTAGGAGTGGGATTTAGAGGTCCCTGGCTCCTCTGGGCTGGGATTTGGTCCAGCTTGAGCTTGCAAAGGTCTTGGGCCTGCCGTCACATCCCCTGTGAGTTCATATGCACAGCTGCCTTCTCTGTTCAGAAGACACGGCTTCCTTGTAGCCGTTCGCCATCTCCCGCTCCTACACCTTTTCTTCCCTGCCTTCTGAAATGATCCCTGAGGCTCGATAGGAGGGGCATGAGACAGACATCCAATTTAGTACGGAACATTCTGCAGTTGCTTATTCTCTTCACCTTGTTATCATCTACTTCACAAAGAACCTTCTTGGATGATCTGACGAGGATTGAGATAGATGATATAGACATTATAGATATAGATAGATATATGTCAGGTGATTTAATACTGTATCCACTTAGCAGATGTCTTAGGTTAGGGTTACTATTGCTATGATGAAACACCATGACTAATGCAACTTGAGAAAGAAAGGGTTATTTGGCTTAAACTTCCATATCACTGTTCATCATCAATGAAGTCAGGACAGGAACTCAAATACAACAGGAACCTGGAGGCAGGAGCTGATGCAGAGGTCATGGAGGGGTGATTTTTACTTGCTTAGCCTGCTCTCTTATAGAATCTAGGACCTTCCCCCATCAGCCACTAACTAAGAAAATGCCCTACAGCTGGATCTTATGGAAGCATTTTCTCTATTGAGGTTTACTTCTTTCAATTAACTCTAGTGTGTATCAGATTGACATAAAACTAGCCAGTACAACAAAATAATATCAATAGATACTCCCCTAGGGCCTATGACCTGTACAGCCACAGGTTTTTGTTGCTAATAACTGTGCTATGTTCTATGACTCAAGTATGTGGTGTCTTCAGTCAATGGGCTCTTACCAACAACTTTTAGAGGGTAGCTAAGAGCAATGGCAGCATCCTGTAATGTCTCTGGGAGGTCTATGAGGCCCCACTGACCAACAAGTCAAAGAACTAACCCACTTCTGGCATGGGGCGTTTCATTTCATGGCCTACAGTGTTTAGATGAAGCATTGCCCGTTCCCACCATAAGGAAACTCTTTTAACTCTTTTAAATATGTACATGCATATGTTTTATGAAGTTTTAAAGTCTTTTAGTGTTAACTTTCCCTCTCTATACTCTTCCTTTACTCTGCCTTCTCAGCAGTTTTATGTTAACAGCAAAGCTGGGTGAAAGCGCAAAGATAGCCCTGTGGCTCCTCGGTGAATAATACAGCACACAGCAGTGTTGCTGCCCCAACTTCCCCATGCTCCACCTCCTCCTCCTCCGTCTTCCTGTGATGCTGGTAACCATGGTCCTTTCCTGCCTCAGAATTGTGTTATTTTCCATAATGTCACCACCTAGCTGTGATCACACAGCCTGCAGTCTTCTTTGTAGAATGGCCCCTTTCACTAGTAGTGTGCACTTCCACTTCCTGTATCTTTTTACAGCACACAACTTATTCACACAATTGCTGGCTCCTTGCACTGGGGGCTCCCGCCAAGGAGCCATGGAATCTACTGGTACACTACCCAGACATATAACCCAAGTGAATGAATTCCTCACCCTTGTTTCACAGACACTTGAGGGCAAGTAGTGGGTCACACAGTGACCACTCTCAAACCCATGATCCAAGCCCAGGACCTCCCATGCCACCAGGGCTCCAGGAAGCAGCAGCAGATTTGAAACCTGGGCTCTCTCAGCCCCTCTGGACTCTTTATGAGTTGATCTTGCTTTCGACATTGTTTGACCGTCCACAGCGTTAGCCTGATGCTTTGATCAAGGATATAACTGGTTATCTTGGCGCGACCGTCAGAATTTCTAGCTTAAAAAAGGACTCCAGATTACAAGGTCTCATTCACAAATGCCAAACCTTCTGCCAGCAAGCAGTATTTATCCCCAGGTGGAGCCCCACCCCACTTAGGAGCAGGAGTTGAAAAGGATGTGTGGCTTGGACAGTCTGGTTTGAGAGCTTGGCAGAGCTGCAGAGCAAGGTGAAACCCAGAACCTAGGGGTAGGAATACCCACATACTCAGCATGGCTCATCCCAAACGCTTTCTGGGGCCCCCAATCTAGGGCATGGGAGATGTGGGGAGTTGGGTCAGCATGACCTAAACACGGGTGAAAAGCAACAGCTCCAGTGACAAAGTCTTCACCTGATTCAGAGGGCAGAAGTGACCCTGGGGAAAGGACAGAGGGCACCTTTGGGGAGGATCTTTGAGCTGCATCTTGGTAAAAGAGAAGATAGCTTCAAGCTCCATCTCTCAGATGACAGTCGCCCTTCTACTCCCACGTGACATTTCAGAGCCACCTTCCCCTCCCCGTGTGATCTGGACTGAGAAAACAGCATCTGTCCTCTAATTTGCCATCACCCAGGTCAAGCACTGTAATGAGAGCTAATGGCTGTCTCTCCTAGACCTCTCCCCGCCAGTGAGGTCAGCAGCGCAGTTCTCTTCGGGGGAGAGGGAATTTGAGGTCTAGCAGGATGCACGGTGCATCCTGGATAATCCAGCCACAAATGGGACTCTATCAAAGCTGCCAAAGGTATCGGTTGAGTTGAAGTATAAAATCTGGATCCCAGGTGATCAGTACTTTCCCATGTACTCTCCACTGGCCTCCAGGTAGCTAATGTTTATCCGGGCGTGCATACCCAACCACTGGACAGATTAAGTCCACATGAGAGCCTTCTAAAAATAGAATTAAATCAAGAAAGCAGTTACAAAGTGACACTCATGCACATCAACCCAGGCCAGTCTGCACTGCCCACTTGGGTATCTCTTAGGAGCCAATACGAGTTTGTGCACCTCTCGTGACCCCCGCTAGGGATTAAAGGCATTGTGCTGAGGAAGCTGTCTGGCTTTCTGACAAACTAATTAGCAAACCTGTCCTGAGCAACCACCATGTCCCCGGCCCCTCAGGCACACAAGCAAACATAGCCAGGTCACACTGGAATTTATTCTGGTGTTGGATATTCTTCCACACGTAAGAACCAGGAGGTACAAGTTTGTACCTTCCTTTTGTGTCCCAGAGATGCCATCAGATGCAAACTTGTCCCAGGATGGAAGTTGTTTGAAACTGATGACATGCTAAGCAATTCAAGTCATGGTGACTGTGTAGTCCATGGCTTCTGGCTTAAGGTTACAGTCGGATGTGCTCAACATTGCTCCATGGGCATAGCCAGTCAGACTGCAGTGTGGGACTTTCACCTGTCCATCAGTCCTCGATTCGCTTGGTAGGCTGGATGCTAAGGGACAATCCTGGATAGGGTTGTCTGCACTCATGTCTCCTGGAGAAAGCTAAGGATTCAAGAGAAAAGATTCAAAGAGCTGCAGTCTGCTGGAGCCGAAGACGCTGAGGCAAATTTCAGCACAGCCGGAGGTGCCACATTTGTAAATAAATGAGATTGCACAGGAAGTTGGATCTGAATCTCCACAACAAATATCTCTCTGCAGGTCGGGAACCGGCCCACACCTTATCACAGTCTGATCTTGACATAAAAGCACCAGAGAGCACCTGGACCTCTGAGAAAATTAATTAATTAATTCCTCATGATCCTAGGCTGTGCCAAGTTGACCATTAAAATGTTGTAGTGTATGCATTCTTCTGGAACTGGATATTCTTTTCTCTACACAGCATATATTCTGGGAATTTCCAAAAGCTGTGTATAACATTGGCTCACTTTTCACCACTGAGCAAGGGTCCACAGTGTGCTGAGATTGTGGTTCCTTTACCAGTTGCCTATGAGAGGGTATTTTGGCTTTCTTAAATATGTCATCACATGTTTGTGAATGTCAATCTTAATTTTCCCAAGGTAAGTGCTCAGGAGAGCAGTTGTTGCATTGTGTGGGAGGGACGTGTCTGGTTCTATAAGAATACTGGGCTTCTCTCTATCAGCTGCTCTGTCTCCACCCAGCATCATCTCCAGTGCTTTGAGCTGTCAAAAATCTTGACTCTCCTGTAGGTGTGATATGATATGGCGCCTGATAGATAATAGATTGAAGATAGATAGTTATATAGATAGATAGATAGATAGATAGATAGATAGATAGATAGATAGATGATAAATGAATAATACATAGATAGAAAGATAGATGATAGATAATGAAATAAAGGCTGATGATAGATAACAAAGAGATGATAGGTGATAAAAATTGATAGATTGATTAATAGATTTTTATTTTTTTTTCATTGATTGGCACTGGGAAGGGTCTAAAGTCAGAACCCTCCCCACCAGTGGCTGGAAGTCTCAGGGTCATGGAGCAAGGGGCTGTTCCAGAGCTGACCCACATTGGCCCCTGATGGAGCCTGTACCCCTGAGGTTTTGAAAACAAAGCAAATGAAGAGGGGTGTTTGGAAGTGCTAATCCATGAGTGTTTCTGGAGACATCCGTAATTACGGCATCAGGGAAGTGACAGCGAAATACTGTTTTCTCTTATTGTAGTTAGCATTGGTGGTGACAGTCCCCAGTCCTGTGTTTTTGGGGTATGTTGCCTATCACAAGCCCCCAGAAGCTCATGATCAGCTTACACATCTGTGCAGCTCACTGAGGATGGGAGGAGACACTGTGCATCTCATCAAGAACTTGGCTGGAAACTGAGGCCAGGTGGGGAGGTGTGAGGTCTGTTCCTTCTTGTTTTAAGACTCTGATTTGCCTAGGTGTTAGCATGGAGATGAGGGAGGCTGGAGTCCTCACTAACCCCTGCCATGCAGCCACATCGTCTTACAATCTTGGCATCTATTTCCCTTATGATTGGTCCTCTATGCTCTTCCCTGTATGTGTTTGGACATATGAGGGCAGTAGGGAGGGTCTGGCAGCCAGTGTGCTACTATGGGAGTGCCTGACATGTTTCCAAGACCAGCTCTGGTTATCCCAGACGATCATAGTCATATTTTCCATTAGTGGAAAGAAGAGGTAACACTGTGTGAAGTCTACGCAGTGTGCTGGGAAGTGGCCTCAGAGCCCACTTGCTCAGACAGGTAGCTCTGGCCACACTGATGTCCATTGGAAGCCCATCAGTATGTGCCATTATCAATCCCTTTTCAAGGTCGCAGGCTAAAAGTTGCTGAGCAATGCTCACAACACCCTAGAGCATCTGCGCCAAAGCCTAGGAAGTCACTAAGGCTAGACCCATGGGGGTGTCTCTGGAAGTCAGCCTGTCCATGTTCATGTGGAACACCTGCATCCACGCACATGGCGCCAAACCACTGCCAGGAGCAAGTGGGAAATTTCTGGACTCCTAGCCCTCGGAGTCAGATCCTGGCGAGCTCTCTTCCAGTCTTGGGAGTTCTTTACTTGAATTAGTGCCTAGTACCCACTTTTGAAAAATTGCCACTGTTGTTTGTATGGAGACTGTAAATTCTTGGTGCGTCGCCATAGGAGCCCTTGGTGCTGTTCAGGAGGAAGACGAAACAGCACAAATTTTTAGAAAATGTGATATTTAAAAGGCAGTTGGTCTTCAGTCAGAAAATTTGACATTTTAAAGCCACCTTCAATTTTTCTAAAAGAAAAATTCAAAAGGTCTATTTCTGCCTAGAGAGAAAAATGTATAAAACAGGGAATTTTGCCTGAGAAAAGTTGCATTTTCATTTTCTGCTTTTGTGAAGTTGAAATCCAGGAGAGAAGGTGAGGTTCTGCCAGGGTAGATGGAGCCAGAGGGCAAGGAGGGAGTGGGGGTGAAGGAGTGAGGGGGGAGAAGAGGGTGAGGAGGGCCCAGGGCTTCTCTGAACCACAGAGCCTGGCTCACCACACACTGAACCAGTAGACATTACCTGAAATAAAACAGTGAAAATCTCTATAGAGTCCCTCAGGTGGAGATCTCTGGAAAATGCTCTAACTAGAAGCTGTTTCTGGAATCATGGCGCCGAGCTCACGGTTTGTGGTGCTGTTTTCTTTGGCTTTGGTTGTTTCTTCTGTTGGAAACCCCTCCTCCCAGTGCTCTTAGTCTCCAGCAATGTGAGTTCAGTGAGAAACGGACTCCCCATGCCTTGTCTGGGATGCTCAGTTTTTGGTATGAGCCCTGGTCTGTTCCCATCTCACTTCCCACCTCCCATTTGGTCCCACTGTTGCTCGCTTAGACCCCAGTATTCTCACCTACCTGAGCTCCTAGCGCAGCCTTTCTCTGTTGCTTTGAGAAAGGTCTTTCTAGATCTTGCTTCTGAGTAAGTCACTTCCCTGGGCAGTGGCCATTCCTGCTCACATGAGAAAGTCCAGTATCCTCTGCCTGGCTGTTAAACCTTGGTGTTTCCCCCACCTTTTCTGTCTCAGCCCTTGGAACTCCTTTTCCATGCCCCTCTCTCTAGTGCCTGGCATCCACTCGGGGAGTGCCCTCCCCTCTGCTCTTCTTCCATCTCACCCTGTTTGATCTGTCCCCATCCCTCAAGGCTCCATGTATACACAGGCTCCTCCCCAAAACATCTTCCTCCCAGGATGCACTTGTGAATCAAACTGATCTGGATTTGCAAAGTCCACAGTATTTGCTTTACTCTGCCTGGAGCCTGCCAGCCACATGTGCACCACAGTCCTCCAAGGTACCCATCTGTCTCCCTATCTCCTACGCCTCCCACCCAGCGAGGACCTGGTGGCTAGTCTTTAGATCGAGTTAAAGCTTTCCTTTCCCATGCCATGAAATAACAGGCACCTTGACCTTTGGCACAAACCCCTCTGCTTCTCCTGTAGCCTCTGAAATGAGAGAGTGCCAGAAGCAGGTTGTTAATGTCCCTTGTCCCTACCCAAGTTCTCACGTGTGCTAGCAGTGAGCACTCAACCCAACCATCCCACTACTCTAGGAACTCCTGCTTCATAGTTAAGGAAATTGATCAGACACCCAGATTTCTACATTCTCCACCAAATAGCCTTCACATGGGTGACTCAAGAAGCCAAGCCAGACAGATTTGGCCTGTAGTCAAGGGCTCTGTTGCCAGCCATTCGTGGCTGGCTCTCCTACTGAAATCCAGTCCTTTGCACCGACCAGATCTCACCTGCTGCTGACTCAAACTGTCCCCAAGATGAGGAGAACTTTTTATGTGGTCTGTGTGTCTCTGACCGAGGCATGGCCGAGAGAAGTTCCTTAATTAGTATTTTTAAATGAGTAAGTTAAAGAAGTGGTTGAGACCCAAGTAGAGGCAAGCAAGGGCTGACCACTTCGACGTGATGAATGAAAGGAAAACTGAAGGGGAACATACAAGATGAAGTAATCCCACACTATCTCAGAGAGAGAGAGAGAGAGAGAGAGAGAGAGAGAGAGAGAG
>NC_022017.1:24040434-24041852 GCF_000317375.1 Microtus ochrogaster | reverse complement strand
ACCAGAGAGTGGTGGTCCGCACCTTTTGGTACCCACGCCTAACCTGGTCCAGCCTCTCAAAGGCCATTGGCTGAAGGAGGGTCCCCCATCAGAAAGCCCCAAGGATCTAAGCAGTTGAGATTTTAATATGCATCCTAAATGGAAGCACTGACTCATCACAGAAGAACATACACAAAATCTGGGCAATAAGAAAGTGGGTAAAAATATTTTGCATCAAACAGAAAGTGGGGAGGAACCAGAAACAAGCAAGAATTACGGGGAAATGATGGAGTACATGCTTAGGAAACTCACAGTCAACATCCTGAAAGAGCACAGAATCATTTCAGACAGGAAAAGCCCCTTCCACCATATTCACAGAGGAGGTAGCAAAGCCTCCCAGGGGGAAGTGTGAAGTGCATGGCCATGCTGAACTCCAGGAGGAAAAAAGGATGTTGCTTGGTTACTCCTTGATATCACAACACAAAACTGCAAGAACATCCCCAGTGCCAGCCCTCACAGTGACCACAAACCCTTAGAGCAATTACACAAACATGCACACATGCTTGCCCCAAACACACACCTCCACAGAGCGTTCTCTAGCCTAGGGGGTCTCTGGAGCTCTCTCTTGTCATTATGGCCAGCTCAGGTTTTAATTATTCTGAAAAAAAACCATGGGGACTTTTGGGGTACTGTGCAGTGCAATCTCTGCACCCCAGCTCTGTCCACACCACATCTCCATCTTATTTCTGTGCGCTGGCTTTAGGTTTCTGCCTGTAAGCCTTGACATAGGATGACAAGCAATATACATGGAGGGCTGTCCTTGTTTGCGGTTGCATTTTGTGTGTGTGTGTGTGTGTGTGTGTGTGTGTGTGTGTGTGTGTGTGATGCCACCTTCTCTGTGGATGCTGTTTAGAGCCAGGAATTGCTTCCATAATGCCAATGGGAACCAGTTTCTAGTGCAGCCCTGAACACCCATGGCTTCCTGGCATGAGAATCCCACAGGAACGCAGCCAGAGTCTGAGTTACTTATTACTAGGAAGGAATGTGAGGTCTGCCTGTGATGTCATAAGAAAACTGTGCTGCCCTGGAAGGAGACCAGCCAATGATGGGGCCAACCTGACTCACAGCCCCCTTCAAACCCAACGTTACCTAAAATAAGCCCTGAGGGTGACTTCCTGTCAGAAAGATGGATCTGGACTGCTCTACTGGGGCCTGTAGATGGACTGATGGATGCAGACACCCCAGCTAAACTGGGGAGCTGTTTCCAAGATTTGCTTTAGGAAGTTGAATTCTGCATATCTAACTCAGCACATGGGACACATGATAAAGAGTAGAGAAAAAAAAAACTAACCACAGCTCTCTCTCCTCCTTCAGGGTGGTGACACCAGTGCAGGTGATAAGGGCAGCACCCACCTTCATAGGTACCCTGATGTCAGGGT
>NC_022017.1:24014204-24040109 GCF_000317375.1 Microtus ochrogaster | reverse complement strand
AGGGTGCAGATGAGGAAGGGAAGCACCCACCTTCATGGGTACCCTGATGTCAGGGTGCAGGTGAGGAAGGGCAGCACAGCACCCACCTTCACAGGTATCCTGATGTCAGGGTGCTAGGCATGCCTGTCACCTAGGTCTGCTCTAGCAATCTAGCATCCAGCACCACCATGTCATCTCATCTACTCCCCAGTTTGGGGGTGCCTAATAATGTCCTCATGTCATGGCTGAGGACATGAAGCCTGATGAGGTCATATGTTCTCTGCTCAGACCATCTGCATCATATCAGAATTAGAACTCCAGACAGATCCTGGTAAAACAGCAGCTCATCCTCTCCGAGACACTGCCCAGGGTCGGGGAATGAACCATGGTCACCATGGCCACCCCATCATCATGGTCCTGGGATCTTCAAGTAAACAGAGTCCAGCCTCTATCCTCCAGTCAGGGTTTCTCCAGGGAGAACAGTTCAATAGAATAACATAACTGTGTGCCCTGCATCCAAAGACAGACAGATGAGTGCCTGACCTGCCGGGAAAGGAAAACCCTCTCTCCCAGGATGTAGACACTCAGAGACTATGTAATGAAGTCATTCTTGAGTCAGGCTGATAGAACGTTGGAGAGGGCTGCCTGTGGCACAGGAAGTGGGCAGCCTGGATGATGTGGATGGGCTAAGAGTGTGGGAAAGAGGGGACACTGAACCCATGTGGAGACTTTGTTCAGGAGGCAGTTGCTGCCTTCCCCCACATCTGTACAAAGCCTCTAAAGGTGACTGTACGCAGCACACAGTTCAAGGTTCAGAAGCTTAGCCAAGGAACTAGAGAGTCACTGTAGGCAGAGTCCCCTACCTGTGACCAACACTTTCGGAGTGTGTCAACAGGCAGTGGTGGGCCATCTCCAGTGATGTCAGCAAGGAGAAGTTGTACACAGATGGAAAGCTTGCAGCTACCTGAGCAGGGAGGGAGCTGGTGGGAGGTGGGTGTATCTCTCTCTCTCTCTCTCTCTCTCTCTCTCTCTCTCTCTCTCTCTCTCTCTGGGTACAGGATTCTGAGGAACTACGGTTCAGAGAGGTAGTGGGAAAAGTTGATGAGCGTCCAAGGAAAGAGAGGCTGTGGAATTCCATAGCAGGGGAATGAGGTAGTATACCAAGACCTATGCAGCTGGAGGGTAGCCTACCACCCATGAAGATGCCAGCCAGGAGCCCAAGGCCACCAGCTTGTCCGAGAGAGGGTGACTGAAGTGGCAGGATGCAGACAACATTGGTGGTGGGGTCAGCCAAAGCAGATCAGGCCTTAGAGGAGGCCGCTGCCAAGGAGGAGGCCTGGGGTGACCCTCTCCTCTGCTGCCCCGGAATCTGCACTCTTCTCTCACACACCTTGAGGAGTTGGGACTGGCAGTCTTGTCTCTGGAGAATGTGGAATGATAGCAGACCATTGTGGGTTTGTTGAGAATTAAGGGAACAGTCTGGAAAGGAGTGATGGTGGGCCATGCTGGGTGGAGTCGGCAGGGTACTAGCTGTTGATGCTCCTTGTTCCATACCCAGCAACTGTGGGAGCTGGATTTGGGCTGTCATCTCCCAAGTTGTCGGTGCTGCCAGTCTCTCCATGTTTGTGTAGACACTCTGAACTTATCACCCTGCAGCTCCCCTGGGGGCAGGGACTCTCATCTGTGTCCTCTGCTTCAGCTACTGCCATTGCTTTCATTTTCCCTTGCTGCCCAGTACACACACACAATACCAAAGTGATGAGAAAGTCTGCTGATGAAGATGGGGGCATGGCACACATGTATTCTGTCACCTCATTCTCTCTTAAAACGTAACATCTTGTTCTGCCAAGACAAGGAATCAGCTGTGTGTTCCGCTTTGGTCAACAAGCAGGGTGCAGGGTGCTTTGAGCCTGTTCTGAGCCAGGCTTGGGGACTATTTTGGTCTCATTATGCCTTCAGTCTTTGCCACAAGCATGAGACTCCTATTCCTCTCATGGCCAGAATTTTTTGGATGGGGACATAGAGACTAGACATGCCTCCTGAAGCTGATCCACCCATTCAACATAATCAAGACAAGATGGCCTCAGTCAAGCCAAAACATGGCAAACACGTATATGGTAGTAACTATGAGCTCATATTGTGCGACTCTGTCACATGCTTTAATTCCCCCAGACTCTATTTCTGTCACCTGGACCGCACAACTCAGCAGTCAGGCCTGGTTCTGTCTCATTTGAGAAACCGGGGCTGAAATACCTTGCGCCAAAGTAGGCTCGACTGGTGCCATCATTATGTAGGTCTCTCTTAGGTGGCCATATTGTTGAGATTTTGTGGGTGCAGCTTCGTAGGTGTTTCTAGAAGACATTATCTTGCAGCAGGCAGCCTGGTGCTCTGGTTCCTTGCAATCTTTACACTCATCTCTTCTGGATTCCTTCAGCCTTAAGTGGGGGATCTGTCTTATAGTTGTATCTATCGGGGCTGAACACTTCACGGCCACTTAGTCTCTGCATTTTGACCAGGTTTGTGGCCTTCTGTGACCGTCCCCATCTGCTGTTTAAAGGAAACTTCTTTGATGAGGGCTGAGAGCTGCACTTATCTGTGTGTATAAAGATAAACATTTAGAGTTTAGTTGGAGGTCATGAATTTGAGAGGGAGTGAGGGCTAGACACAAGAGGAGTTGGAAGGGGGAGACGTAAACATAGTGCCCATGTAGGAAGTTCTGAAAAAACATAAATTAGATTTTTAACAAAGGAGATAGTTTTCAAGCAGGCATCATCTGAGATGGAGTTTAGACCTCGGCTGCTCTCTGATCTTGGCATTGCATTGTACGGGGAAGCAGATGGCACTTGTCCTCTCAGAACTATAGCTTCTAAAGATTTTCTTACCCCACAGCGCAGGGGCACCTCTAGGCAAGGCTGACACTTTAGATGCATTGAATAAAAAGGAAGCATTCACAAAAGCCAACCCACAGCACGTGAAGAAGCTGGACGCCCAGACCTGCGGCAGAGAGGAAGTTCTCAGCTTCAGCCCCCACAGGACAGACTTGGCTGCAAATAAGGTCAGCATCTATGGACAGCAATACAATTATGCAGGTGACTCTGCCAAGTTTCAGTGGGCTTGTGTCATCAGGGAAGGACCTTGAGAGCACGGTCTGTGATGGTGTGGCCTAGAATAGGAATACTGATGGACAGGCCCAAGAATCTTAAACCCCTTGGAAAATATTTGAACCCTAGGGTTAGCAGAGGAAACCTTTCTCTTGGTCTTCTCATGGCTGGAGATGGCCAGCACCTGAAGTTAATGACTCAGAGGGGACTCTCACCCACTGCAATGGATTTAATAGCCCTCATTTCCTCCAAACAGCAACGAGGCCTATGACACCCTCCAGACACTCTTCTAGCTTCTTGCAACTGACTCTTGTGTCCTCTATGTTTTTCTTGGCAGCATCTCTTTGCGTGTGGCCCAGAACCCAGGTCAGTGTCTCCAGGTGGTCCATTCCATCCTGGAAGGAAGCAACTGTGTGGGTGACTGACTAACAGACCCTGTCAGAACCCAGAGCTCACACGCGGGAGTGGCTAAAAGGTACATAGGGTCTGGAGAAGCAGGAAGGAAGATCATTAGGGAAGAGAAAATGGGTATGAGAACATGCATCCTGGCCAAAGAAGGTCAATACACGCAGCCAGGGAGCTCCTTGAAGCTCGAAGACTGACAGGCAATAGAAATGAGCAGTTCTTCCTGCTTGTCCTCTCTTTGAAGCAGGAGGGTGGGACCTGAGGGCCTAGCAGGTGGCATGGAAGGTGGATCTTTTCTTCAGGACTGTGGACATCGGGTTCTCCATGGGACTTGGCAGTTCCTGTATTCACAGCCTAGAGCTGGTCACTGCAGAGGCTGCTGTGGTATGAATGAGACACAGTGGAAGACGCCATATCAGAGCAGCCGAAGCCAGTGGTGTGCTGGGCCACAGATGCCAGATAGACACAACCCTCTCAGGGTACCTAGCCAGTGTAGCCAACAGTGTCTTGACCACAGGGGGGATCTTAGCTCATGGAATAAGGTGACATCTCATGTGGGACACTACCCACCTACCAAGATTTGAGAACTTAGGAACATCAAAGACTGACATCCACTGTCACATGGAAAATGGTGGGTCTGGAGGAATTTGAGACCACTGTCACACAGGCAGATCCCTTTGTCGAACATAACAAGGGCAGCGGAGGAGGCTTGACTGTGGTAGCATAAACAATGGGCCAGTGCTGAGAACTCGTTCTGGTTGATCAAAAGCTGCAAGGAGCCTGCTGATTGGGATGGTATACAGCAGTCAAATATGGACTGCAGAAAAGCCCTGTCAGTCACAGCATCTGACCCCATCCCTTCCTGGAAGGCACTGCTCTTAGCCCATTGACAGATGGACCATTTCTGATGAGACTCTGGGTTCTTGCTTTACATTGTAGGATGCTGTGGTGGCCTGGGAGGGGCTCCAGAAAAGCTGTTCCGACTGAGAAGTAAGAGAGTAGGGAGGGAGAAACAGCACCAGGTTTCTTGCTCTGTCAGAGACACAGACTGAGAGTGACTTTGAGTTAGTTTGATGGCAGAGGCATCACAGGGAGATGGGAGAGTGGTCTATGTCTCAGGCTCTGGCTTCTAAGGACACAGATGTCTCTGCTGGAGTCTCCTTGGCTGGGGATCTCTGGGAACCTCAAGACTGTCTCCTTGAGTTCAGTGTCACTTTTAACGTCAATGTGACTTTAAAAGTTGCAGGCTCACCAAGATTATGGGATTTCTGAATAGAAGGTGTTTGCAAAATGAGGGCACCTAGCCCCTGCCACCAAACAGAAGAGAGAGGAGTCAAGAGGTTAATTAATTTTCTCTGAGGTCTCAGTGAGAGTCAAGAGCATACTAGTAAGAAAATTCCTCCCTCGCCACCCCACAAAGGACACACTCCATCTACCTCATACTCCTGAAACCCAAGTGTGCCCACTACCTACCCCATCCATCTCCACTTGAAGGTACTGACAAAAACCCTGCAGTTGATGAACGGATTCTATTGGGTCTTTGTATATCCTCATGTGAGGTTGGCAATCCTTCAGAAATGGCCCTACTCTGAATCCATTGGAAGCTGTGAAAGTTTCTCTCACAGAAGGCACAGCATGGTTTCCTTGCACTTTGGAAAGAAGTCCCTATATGGTGGACAGAGTGTTGGGAAGGGAACCCAGTGGGATGTGATTTAGGGGCCCATGTATTCCATCAGCATTCTGGGTTCTGTAGCTTATGTTACTGGAACAGGCATCTGAGCAGCCCTGCTGAGTCTCAGAGTACTTCTGTCTTCATCAAGGCAGACAGGTTTGGTGTCTTTGGAAAGGGGAAATCATCAGAGCACATAGCGAATAGCCAGAGGCGTGGGAAGGACAAGGCAGGAAGGATGAAAGCCTGGTCTACCTTCATCACATAGTGCCAAGATACCCAGGAAGAATGGTGTCTATCTGTTTACTACCAGAGTCAGCATGAGAGAAAAGGGCCACAGCCACAGCGCCTCTAGAATCTGCAGCTGTCCATCCTCTTGGCTTGGTCAACCATGTTCAGTAGGCAGCCTTGTCTGGTATGAGCTGAAGGCCAGCACAGGTGTGCTAGAACAGGTGGGCTTGGAGCCAACCCCAGTTGGGTATTAAAACTTTCTTTCTACTTCTTATGGCCAAGGCCAGGGCTTGCTCTCCCTCCATCAAAAGGCATTCTAGGAGCACCCACATCTCTAGGATGAAGTACACCCTATGGGCGCCTCTGTGTGATGGGCAGCGGCCCTAGACTGCAACTCAGGCCTGGCAAATAGTGGGTCTTCACCAAGCACCCAGTCAACTATACACGGGGACCTCTGGATTCAGCAAGAACGAGGCTGCACACCTGTGAAGTCCACCATGAGGTCTCGCCTCCTCTCTTTGCTAAGGCTTGAGCACCGGTTCCCGCTGTAGAAGCATCTCTCACTGCTCTCTGGTCAGGGATGCAGTCTCAGCCTCCCCAAGTCTCTGCCCACGCACACCTTGTCCACTGGTCCAAGTCCTCAGCATCACGGAAGGGAGAACTCCAGGGTTAAGGCTGCTTTCTTCTCCACAGAAGTCTTCGCAAGCTCCCTGCCCAAGGTAGATGATGGCCTCCCATCCTCAGGCTGTGTTGGCTCACCTGAGCTTGCTTCTAAATATCAGTAATTAAACTGACAACTTCTCCTCATCGCGATTAAACATTCCCTCCACCAGTTTACTCATAATCTACCTATCATGGCCATAAATAAGCACTATCAAACCCATGCCAACATGTGCCGGGCATTTATTTCTTTAGAACTTATGCCAGGAGAGAAGGGGGCACACAGAGTGGGGCTGACATCTCTGGCTGGCATATCTTCGGGTTGACACACGATCTACCCCTATCATTCACGGGAGGAAGGACTTTAAAAATCCCAATTCATCATAGAATCGACTAGAAACGATTTAGCTGTTCACAGGCATCTGGCTACTGGCCCGCGTGCCTGAGCAGACCACCTGCTGGAGAGATTGCTCAGCTCCTCAGAGGGCTGGGAGTTTACGGATGAACATCATCAAGGCCCAAGTCAGTGGCAGTGTTCATACAGGACTCTCCCCGGGAGGCAAGTGTGAGAATATCCGTGGGCTCTCGGACAGATCCCTCACCTCTCTCATTAGCGGCCAGCTCGCTCCGTCCACTGTTGGAATGCAGCAGATGGGCTATAAAATATGAAGGAGCTTCCCAGCCTGCACAAACTCCAACCGCAAGGCAAATAAAGTCTGATTAATCACCTGGAACAGAAGCCGACACCTCCGGCTTATTGAAAGGGCGATCATTTCTGTGCATGGTAGAGAATCTTGTAGAATAGCAAAAAAAAAAAAAAAAATACTCCTTTCAAGGGAGGACAGCTCCATGCTGAGTAAGAGTGGAGGGGATCTGCGCTGACCTGTGCCTTGCTGGGACAGCCTGCTACATCCCTGTGTTATCACTCGGCTGGGAGTCTTGACCTCTTCCCAGAAAGCATTTGGGGAGTTATGTAGGGGAGAATTGGGGAAAGGAGGGTCATCACAGAGACTCCAGAGCACAGGACTGTCTTAAGAACGGACCCCCAAAACGTATGTGAGATGAGTGGTTCCCTAGGTCCCCGGGAGACCAGAGTGACAGGAGGGGCTTTTCTGCAGAGGGAGCTGGGTTTTCCGTGCTTTGTGGGGAGTTTTTCACCACATGTGAAATCTCTGCGGGTGGAGATTTGACCCATAAGTCTTTAGTCGCAATATGGCCTGCTGTGGTGTCAACAGTGACCCGTGTCCTTAGGCCATCAGGATGTGGTTGCTGTGGTCCCTAGGTCTCAGTGTCAAGGAACTGATGGATCCCTTAATACTACCTCATAGTTTTCCCTACAAATGTCAGGACTGAGTCAGCCTCTCAGCAGACACACAAGCCCTTACTTTTTCTGTCTAAATGAGTTTCATATTACAACTCACCACAAGTGTGTGGCCTCAAGCAATTAGATGTTTTCTCAGAGATTCAGAGATCAGAGGGCCACATTCCTCCTGCAGGCTCCAGGGAAGTCCCCTTCCAGCCATTTCCAATTTAGTGGGCTCCTAATAGTCACAGCTTGTGGCACCGAGTTTCTCCTCGTTTTACCTCTTTTTGTCCTCACCTCCTCTAAGTTTCAAGTTCACCTAGTTCAGGGAAACCTCACCTCGAGATCTATAATTATGTCTGCAGGGACATCCAGGAAGAACCATGTCTTCTCTCTAGCTTTAATCAGCCATGGATCAAAGATATCAGCAGTCCTTGGTGCATAGCATAGCTATATGGACATTGGTCACATCAGAACATAACATGCGCGGGCTTCCTTGTCTCTGTTCTTCCAGGGGTCATATGCTGGGTTCTGGGAATCAGGAATTTGGCAGATGAATTGTCCTGGTACATCACTCAGCTTGTAACGCTCTCTACGGATAGCCAAGAGTGGTACCAACCTTTGTGTTAGTTCTCTCGACACAGCGACCAAACTCTCTGACAGAACAACTTGTGGAGAGACAACTTATTGGGGGTCACAGTCTCCTTCAAGTCCATGGTCCCTGAGCTCCATTATTCCTGGGCTGGTGCATGATGGGAATGAACATCATGGTGACAGTGTGTGAGGTGGGGTAGAACTGCCAGCATGAATGGCGACCTGGGAAGCAACTCCAGGCATCACAGCTAAACTCTGTCCTGAGATTTTGCTTTAAATGGCCATTGGGTTGTGACACATGCGGAAGTGGGATTTTAATCAGACGTCATGTAGCACATAGCCCTTGCTGAATATAAAAAAAATAAATGTACACTAACTTGATGTTGCAATAGTAGGGGCAGAAATAGCAGATGTGTGTGCACGTGGGGTGACTGTGGCATGTGTGTGTGTGTGTGTGTATGTGTGTGTGGTAAGAGCATGCAGTGTGTGTATGTGTGTGTGTGGTGTCTGCATGTGAGGGGGTATAGTACATACATGTGGTGTGTATATATGGTGTTCATGCAACCTATGTTTGTATATAGTGTGTGTATGTGGTGTAAATGTTTGTAGTGTGCATTTCTATGTGTGTGTGTGTGTGTATCATGTGTGTGTTGGAGGAGGACACTGTGTATGTATGTTTGATATGTATTTGTATAAATACAGTGAAGGAAACACACGGATGGACGTAATTGATATAAGAAATTGGCTCAAAACAGGCTGGAGACAGAGGCATTCCCCCAGCTGCCCCTGCAGGTTGAAGGTTCTGTGAGCTGCTGGTGTCATCAGTGCCCATGTGGAGGTTGAAATTAAGGCCATCGGATGGTGTAGACCCCAGTCCAAGGCAAGAGGCCACACTCTAGCTGGAGCAGACAGGTGGGACAGAGGGAGCTCAGATCAAGTCTTCCTCCACCTTTGTTTCTGCCTGGGACATACTAGGTGATGCTATTCACACTGGGAAGGGCTCTCCATTGCCCAGCCTGCTGTCCAGCAAAAATCAGCTTCAGACAGAATGGGAAGTAACATTCGTTTGGGCTTCCTGAGGTTTAGCTGACTATGACATCAACCTTCACAGAATTTGTGCCTCAATACATACATACATACATACAACCATACATATGTATATATAATGTGTGTTGTGAACATATATATGTAATATATATAATATGTTTTGTTTGTCTATGTTTGTATGTGTCTGTGGTGTGTGGTATATGAATATGTCTTTGTGTGTGCTGTATATATGTATGTGTTTATAGTGTGTGACTGTATGTAATATTATATCTATATGTTTTACTCTGTGTGTATAATGCATGCATGTCTGTGCTTCTCTGTGTGTATTCATACATGTATACTCCTGTAAATAAACGTCTGTAGCAAGAAGAGAAAGTGTTTGAGATCTAGGTCAGGGAGCTTCCCACAGATGAGAGCATCTTCTTGTTTACCACAGCCAAATGTCCAGAGAAAAGGCGCTAAGAGCCTGCTGACCTCCTTCTCCTCCTTGTCTTCGAATCCTCTGTATACAGTGCCCACCCATTGCCCATGTCCCTGTCCTGTTACCCCAGCTCAGGGCCAGCCCTCCTTCGAACCCACTGCTGGGCAGGTCTCTAGAGCTTTGGGTATTAGTCTGGAGTGGCGAGTGATGTTAAAATGACCCATGAAACCAAGCCTTGAGAAAACCCATGAAGGGCTGCATACCCATGTTGACATAGCCACATGTCACCATTCTAGAACATTCTTTTCCTACCCTTCAAAGGTTCTACTCAGAGGACAACTGACCCATGCTTTATCCAGGCTGTGATCCAGAGTTCTCAATTCAGGGATGGGAAGGCCATGACTCGAAAAGGGGGCTGTTGAGAAGCCATGATGCTGCCAGACATGGAATTCAGCTTGAGGCCTGCTGCCTCTGAGCTCCAGTTCTTGCCCACATCTATGGGTCACCTATGCCCTGTGGTTGAGACAGAGTCCCTTGTGGAACCCTCAGCTGGGAGATGCTTCCAGCAGGCTCAGAAAATCAAACAGCTCCTCAGACTTTCCTGCAGAAGGAGGTCAGTGCATGCTGGCTGCCCCTGGCAGTCATTGTGTTGTCCTAATAAGGCTGACAGTGGCCTTGGGCCTTCAGGGCCCATGAGGCAGGGCTAGGCAGATGTATCCAGTACAGAGCTGAACTCGGTGTGAGATGCTGCAGAGTTGGCCTGTATAGGGTATTGCTGAGCCATCCATCTTGCTAATCAGGTCACCCTGGCAGCCTCAAGTTGTCAGGGATGTCTGGCTGTGTCCCCAGTCAGATTGGTTGCCATATGCTATTCTGTTCCCCAAAGCATCTTAGCCAGAGGGTAATGGTGAGGGTTGGACACCAAGCTTAGAGAGGAGTCTGGGACCTAATTCTGAACTCCAAGAGTCCTCAAACCTAGCAAGGGAGTATTTTCTGAACTGTGTGGCACCAGGACTCATGTCCTGCTGGGCAACACAGGCAAAGTTTATTCTAGAGATAGCAGAACAGGGGAAGACCTGGGCCTCCTCTGAAGCATCATGCAGGGCAGACTAAGAGATTCCCTCAGGGGCAGACTAAGAGATTCCCTCAGAGCCTGGCAGGTGCACCGCCCCCACCTGTAAACTGAGACCTGTGATTGGACATCCAACCACCAACATGGCTCAGGCTCCTACTTGCCTCAAAGAAGAACAGGTAAGCAATCTACACACATTTGCTCTATGTAGCCGAAGGCTACATGCTACATCCAGGTGACCACATTTCCTTCTGTGGTAGAACTGGGAGAAGTGGGTATTGGTCCCAGCAACGATGGGATAGGACTTCCTTCTGTTGAGAAAGAAACAGGCTACAGAAGAAGTACTTGGCCTTGGACAAGGGTCAGGTGGAGGAGCGGGCAGCATGAGTACCTTCTAGAGAAAGAACAACAACCTAGACCCTTACCTAAAGGTAACTCAGCTGGAAATTATTTCACCACTTGTGGGTATTTGGATTCTCATCCATGGAATCAGTTGCCCCCCTTCCTTCCTTCCTTCCTTCCTTCCTTCCTTCCTTCCTTCCTTCCTTCCTTCCTCCCTCCCTCTCTCCCTTCCTTCCATCCTTCCTTCCTCCTTTTTCTTTATTTGAAAAGCAGAGGGCATTTAAAGCTCTGCAGGCCATTCATTGCGATAGGCTCTGCTCACGAGTGTAACAACTCTGGTCTGTGTTCTGGTCAGCATTCTATCCCACTATTCAACATACTTTTATAGCAATGCCCTCATCATCTTCATGGTGTCATGATGAACAGGAATGGGCATGTGGTGGGTGGCTCCTTCTCTGGGGAGCACCAAATTGGCTTCTAGGGGATCTCTGTAGGTATGGCAGCATGACTTTCTCCTATGAAATGTTAAATCAAGCTTAGATCAGAGGTCTCCAGGGGTATTTTGTCCCACCCTACCATGTCTTAGCCTATGAAAAGACAATTTTCTGTTTTTTTTTTTTTTTTCATTTACTGTGGGGTGGAGGAGTTGGGAATAGGAGTGCTCCCGCAGGATTCAGAAAGCCTCCTGTCTCTTTCTGATTTTGGTTCCAGGAGCACTCCCACCTCCATAAGCCCAGGTTCTGCATCCCTCTTCTAGTGACCCCCTTCTCTTTCTCCATCTACTTCCTTCTCCTGATGACACCACTCACTAGACTAAGGACTCGTCCTGACCCATTTTAACCACATCTGCAAAGACCCCGTATCCACATAAGGCCATATTCACAGGCTCTGCGCAGGGTTTGAGCATTGCTACGTTGGTGACAAAGGAATGACGGAAGTGAAGGAAACAGCTGACAGTGACCCTGCACTGGCCTTGACATGGCTTGCCAATGTCTGTATGTCTATCATTGTATCAGACGGTCAGAGGACAAGACACTCCCCACAGCCACCCTGATTGGGATACTGAACAAGTCCACTGAAAAGCCAGGGTCTCGGTTTTCTTTTCTTGAAGCAAAATTCCGTAGCTTGGTTGCCCTGCCCAAGTCAACAAGGTTAAAGGGCTGTGCAGAAAACAATCTCCCCTTCCTGTTTAGTCCAGGCCTGTCCCCTAGAGAGATGAGAGGAAGCCAGCCAGATGAGGTTCTGTCCCCTTCTAAGGGTCACTTTTCTCTCAGTTTCTGCTTGTTCTTCCTTGATCCAAGGCTTAGAAAGCTGAGATCTGCGGGGCTCGAAACACTGGTGTTTGTCGGAGACACATCACGCAATGTAACTCCTCAGTATCATGGTGGAACATTTGCCTAACCCCTGTCACAGGAAGCCAAGAGGCAGAGACACAAGTCACACCTACGGTTTCCCTGGGTCAGATGACCAAGCAGACTTCCTCCCTGGAGCTGCCTGCCCCTCCAGGGTCTTGCCTTCTCTGCTTTGCCAGGCAGCTTCCCCATCATGGCCTTAATAAAATGAGATTACAAAGTGGCCCTGGAGAGGGTGCAGCTTCCAGAAGCCCTATTGACATTTTCAACACATGCTGTGTGTGGGCAGGTTCCAGGCTGTCCTCTTAAACATCGCGGCGGTCTGAACGTCCCCCCAAAGTCCTATGTCCCTATTTAACCTCCACTGTGGCAGAACTGAGAGTGGAGCTCCTGGGAGGTGACCAAGCCATGAGGGCTCCATCCTCTCGAATGGGGTTAGCACATAATCACAGGGCACGAGGGAACTAGTCCCTTGTTATAATTTCCTTCTTTTGCTGTGATCCAATACCCCGACTAAAAGCAATGCAGAGAAAGGAAGGGTTTATTTGGCTCCCAATTTCAGTAATGTGGACATCGCTTCAGGAGAAACAGAGGTGAAAGTTGGAGACGATCACATCTGCAGTCAAGGGCAGAGAGAAGGGAGTGACCTGTGCTGCCTGCTGGCTTGCTGCTCCTGCTCAGGAAGCATTCTTCACTCACACACAGTACAGGCCTCGCCCATGAAATAGTGCCACCCACAGTGGAGTTCCCCTGCCCACACACACACACCCATAAGCAATCAAGGCAATATCGCATACAATATATCTATACAATGACTCAGCTGGGACTATCTTTGTAGGTGATTCTAAGTTGCAGCAAGTTGACAATTAAAGCTATCGCTGCCCTTCTGCCCCCAACCACATGAGGATGAAACTTCAAGGCGACCTCCCCGAGGAAGAGAGCCGTTCTCACCAGACCCAATATCTGTACCTGGACCTTGGATTTTCCACCCTCTCAGACCATGAGAAATAAATGTCTGATTACAAGTTACCCAGCCTCAGGCATTTTTCTACAGCCACATGAAAGGGCAAAGGAGAACTGGATGAAGATTTAAGGGACAGATGATCTTGGTCCAAAGTCCCTGTGTCTACCATTTAGGCTGAAGACTAATGTCCACTAACATGGACACGGACAGAAGATTTGATGGCCCAACAGTGAGGTACACACACCGTGGAGCTGTGTGCAGTCATGAATATTCTGAGTCAGCCTGATGCTACTCAGAGCAATTTTTTTTTAAAGTTAAGTTGTTCCATTTTACCCATTCTTTGACCATCAAGGACCCTGGGATCCCAGAGAGGCCATCTTTGAATTAGACTGAAGCCAGGACATGGGAGAACCTTCATTCCTGGGGCAGAACATTAGGACATCTTTGATGCCTCTCTATGCGCTTTCACACGGCCCTTCCTCCTATCCAGAGGTCTGCCTTGCGCAAACACGTCATCACCTCATGCTTCCCTCTGTTCCAAGTGGTTTTATCCAGGATGTGCAGGAAAGATTGTCACGTCAGCAGGAGGGTAGAACCTGAGACTAAACACCCAGTAACCTGTCTACAGGTGTCTCTGTGACTGACTGTGTCCCTGTATGGCAGAAGGGGACAGCCCAACCTCTGAATCCTTCCCCATCATCAGCTCCCCTCCTCGTCTACCTAGCCCCTGTTGATAGTTGGTAAGCATCCCTTTACTGTTGTCCCTAGCGTGCCTGGCGGCCTTCACGCCTTGGTCTGCCTCAACCCTGTCATTTCTCTGTAAACACAGGCAACATTAACTATCTTTAATTACCACTGTTGCCCTGCCAGGACTCCAATTGATAATACGCCTGCAGAGTAAATCTCTTATGAGGCACTTCTTAAATAGTAGTGTGGAAACCTAGGAGGTGAGGGCCTTAGGGCTATCATGTGGAACAAGCCCGAAGTCTGGAGTTGGTCTGGTCTGGCTGCAGAGGTGGGAATCCATCTGTTCTACCAAAGGAAGGAGGTTACACTCATGGGAAGAAGAATACCCAGGCATGGCAATAATTTGGTGAACCCGAAGGTGAGGAACAGCAGCATCAGTGATGGTGACCAGCGTGTGCCCTTTCTGAGGCACAGGTGGCTTAATCCTACAGGCTTTGCACACTGGTCCCAGCTGCAGAGGGTCTGTGTGAAATACCCCCAACACAGCATCTTTTGTATTGGGAGACTGAGACAGAATTTACAGAGTAGCCAGGTGAGCAGCTGCTAGCTCCGTCCCACTGAGGGCATAAGCATCACTCTGAGCCCCATTACCAGTGTCTGGAAACACCCTGGTCCATCTCTTTCCCAGGGCGCTGGACCCTGCAGAGTAGCCTTCATGCCTGACTGCTGCACTCTGTGAGAGACAGGGCTGCCGTGAAGAAACTCTCTCCCTTATTAAGGTCTTGAAAGCCTTTTCCTCTTCCAAGTTCACAGATGATGAAAAATGCATTTAATTCCACCATGGCCGTGCATTCATTTCTACTTTGCCTACACCGGCCCGTGGAAATTAATGTCTACCCGAGCCTCTGAGCATTTATCAATAAAAGCCCCGGTCTCTGTACCTTTGAACTCTGTGAGAATATTAACCATGGCCATGAGGACAGAGCCCTGGCCCGTCTGGACTCAGCAAGGTAATCAAACTCCATCGATCCCATTACTGCCCAACTTTAATTAGCGCCCTATTCAAGTCTGCGAGGCCCCGTACAATATCGCCAGCGAACGGGGGCCTCCGCGCTTGCTTTTTAATTTCCAGCAATGATCTGATGATTATGAGAGTGTCCGTTCTACATATTTACACTGATTGCTTTTTCATTTACTCTACTTTCCATTATGGGGCACAAATGGAGAGGTGTCCTGGAAGCAGCTTAATTGAGTTCAAGTTGTGTCGCCGGACACTTGGCAATGCTAAAAGCACGCTCCACTTCAGCTAAGTTGCTATTTGGCCCTTCACCAAATGGATCTCAATTTCTCAACGAGAATGCATCAATAAATACATGTAGGGGGGAAATACAAAATAAACCCTCTCCTTCACGTGGACTGTCCACACGGGAACATGTGATGCTGAGCTAAAACACCAAGGCTTCCAACAGATGTCTCACAGCACCAGTTTCAAAACATCTGAGAAAAGGATGCTCCATGGCAAAGAGGATCTTAACAGGCATCTGCCACAGACCAGGTATTCTGTTCTGAGATGCTGGTGACCCATTAGCCCAGGATAGCCTTAGTAACTGTGTGTATAGGAAGGAACAGCTGAGGGTCTAGAAAGTAGCAGGGTTTCTCCATGTGGAGGTAGCCATGGACTCAAAGTCTAGGTGTATCGTCACTGTTTCTGGTCACCCCAGCCCCGAGGTCCCGACAAGTCAGATGACTTACCAACAGCGCTTTCAAACCTCCCACATGGCCACATCTTCAATGCCTTTGACATCCACATTGCTGATCATTCTGTCCTTGTCCCATTGTGCTGGTCTGAGCAACCTAAGGCTCCGATGCAGAGTAGTTCAGAGTATGAGGCCTGAGTCTGAGACGCAGCTCTGAGGCAGGAACGAAAGCTGCCTACACTGGATTCAGATGGAAAGAGGTGACACCTGGGTGAAGTGTACCAGTTCCAAAAGCCTTAGCCATGCCACTGGAGCCCTTGGTCCCACTGTGGACACTGCCTGCTCTCCATGACTAGATGGTGATTGTGCCAGCTCCTTAAGGTTTCTCTACAGGACATCACCCATGTTCAAGGTCCAAGAAGCAATCTCCTGGGCAGCCACTGACGAACCTCACATCTCTCAGCAGAACCCCAGCTTCGGCCCTGTCACACAGCCAGTATGGGATCAACTCCACTGCTTCCCTATGGACTAGGGATAAACATGGTCACTCATAAGAGTCCTGGGGTGTTGTTGGTTGTTTTTACTCTTTACTCTTTGGGCTTTTGGGGGACCCACTAGCCAGCTCCCAAGTAATTCACACACAGAGACTAATTCTTACTTATGAATGCCTGGCCTTAGCTTGGCTTATTTATAGCAAGCTTTTCTTAACTTAAATTATTTTGTCTACCTTTTGCCTCTAGGTTTTTAACTTTCTCTACTTCTGTACATCTTTTCTTTCCTTCTTATTTCATGTCTGGTTGTGTAACTGGGTGGCTGGCCCCATCTTTTCTTGCTCCTTCCTCCTTTTTTCCAAGATTTCTCCTTCTACTTATTCTCTCTGCCTGACAGCCCTACCTATGCTTTCTCCTGCCTCACTATTGGCTAGTCAGCTTTTAATTAGACCAATCAGGTGTTTTAAACAGGCAATGGGTTTTTGATCCTACTGCACGTACTGGCTTTGGGGGAGCCTAGGCAATTTGGGGACTTACCTTACTAAACCTGGATGGAGGTGGGCGGTCCTTGGACTTCCCACAAGTCAGGGAACCCTGATTGCTCTTCGAGCTGATGAGGGAGAGGGACTTGATCGGGGGAGGGGGAGGGAAATGGGAGGCGGTGGCAGGGAGGAGGCACAAATCCTTAATAAATAAATAAAATAAAAAAAAATAAACAGGCAAAGTAAGACAGCTTTACAGAGTTAAACAAATGCAACATAAAGGAATGCAATGCATCTTTGTATCAATAAACAAATATTCCACAGCATAAATAAATCTTAAAATAATAGTCTACAACACTAGGGGACTGCCAAAGTCTAGACCAGTCTTGGGAAGTTCAGATGCAGGTGAGCAAATGGAAAAGGCTGTGGCTCAGGGGCAAGTAGTATAGGCAAGGCATTCAGCATGCTATTCTGCGGCCCTGCTCGACAAAAGCAGGGAAGGGCTTGACAAAGTGAAAACTGCCAAGACAAAGAAGAAGCCTAAGGTCCTGTACTGTGGAACTCCATCTGGAGGAAACCTTCATCCGGTGATGGATGGAGATAGTGAGAGGCACCCACATTGGAGCACTGGACTGAGCTCCCAAGGTCCAGTTGAAGAACAGAAGGAGGGAGAAGATGAGCAAGGAAGTCAGGACCACGAGGGGTTGGTCCACCCACTGAGACAGTGTGCCTGATCTAATGGGAGCTCACCAAAGTCAGCTGGACAGGGACTGAATGAGCATGTGATCAAACTGGACTCTTTGAATGTGACTGACAATGGGGGCTGACTGAGAAGTCAAGGATAATGGCACTGGAATTTGTTTCTACTGCATGCTTTTTGGGATCCTAGTCATTTTGGATGCACACCTTCCTAGGCCTGGATGGAGGGGGGAGGGCTTTGGACTTCCCACAGGGCAGGATACCCTGCCCTCTCTTAGGACTGAATGGGGGGAGAAGGGTGAGTGGGGGAGCAGGAGGGAAATTGGAGGTGGGGAGGAAGGGGAAATTTTGAATGGTATTATTTATAAAGAAATAAAAAGAAGCCTAAGATCTGTCAATGGGAACAGGGTAGGGAAACAGAGGTGGTGTGCACAGACACACACAGAGACAGAGACACACACACAGACACACAGACACACAGACACAGACACACACAGACACAGACACACACACAGACACACACACAGACACACACACACAGACACACACACACACTTTCAATGACATACCTCAGTGCCCCAACAGCATTCTCTAGGTCCTATCTGATATCTTACACTGTCTCTCAACAGCACCATTGTCTGGGGATCCAGGCACCAACTGGGATGACACTGGTTGGCATTCCAGAGCTGATCCATGCCATCCTGTAACATGAACCACAGCTGTTGAGAAAGGACTGTGTCAGATATTTCCCTAACAACCTAACAGCAAACCAGTCACTTTGAGAAAAACAACAGGTAGCCATCATGAGTAAAAATTGGCTATTTGATATAAGCTTAAAATTTTGGAGAACCTTGGCTGGAGGAACAGCTCAATGGTTAAGAAAAAAAGCACGTTCTACTTTTGTAGAAGACCCAAATTTGGTTCCCAGCATCTACGTCAGGATGCTCCCAATTGCCTGTGCCTGCATCTCCAGGAGATCCAACACCCTCTTCTGGACTCCATGGACACTAAACTGACACGTACCCACTGCACCCCCCCCCCAACAGGCATATAAAAATGTGTAATTTAAATATAAAATAAATCTTTAAGAAAAGAGATTTTATAGAATCCGGAAGTATTTTAAAATGTACTTCCATTTTTCTACCCTACATATGATCTGTGTACAACCACACCGTTTTTGTGCCGTTCAAGCAAAACAACATATTGCAACAGTTAGAATGCAGAAGGGACTTGAAGACCCATCTGTCTCCTATTAAGGCAGTCACTGAGGGGATGCACAGAAACGTAAAAGAATGCCATGCTTCTAGCTAGCTTCCTTTTCTAAAAAAAAAAAAAATTCAATTTTCATTAAAAATAAGTTATGTTTACATGAAAACGGGTTGATTGCAACTTTAAGTTAATAAATAAGCAAGTGTTTTAAATGTGTTCCAGTGTTAATTTACCATATGGTAATATACCAATAGACATAAACCACGTGACCAAACGTTTTCCTCACTCCGAGTGAATACCTGACAAACCATTTAAGGGTAGGGTTGAATTTTGACTTCCACTTTAGTGACGTAGTCCACCATGGTCAGAGGGAGGCCTGTCCATGGGTGTGACCCTCAGCTGTAGCAGTGGAAGAATGAGGTTACTTGCTCAAATATTGCTGGATCAAACAGCAGAAAAGGGGGAATTGAGGTGTGTCTTCTTCCCTCCGCTGACCCTCTCTGGAACCACCCTCACTAAAATGCCCACAGATATACCCCCCTAATGCCTCGGATGTCCCTTAAATATGTCCACTGTGCAGTTAGAATTAACCATCGTGGTTCTCAGTGATACCTGATGTTGGAAGGGGTCCTTAGGAATAGAACACTTGAGAGTAACTGATGCAGAGGCCATAGAGTCCTGGCCGAGACACTCCTGGGGTCTCTGAAAATAATGTCCTGTCTTCTTTTTGTTTGTCCCATTATCCATGACTTGTTCCGTCTGCCTCTCCAGATTCACTAAGGTATAAATTGACAAATAAAATGTACAACTATTGTACTGACTAGTTTTATGTCCACTTGACAAAAGCTAGTGTTGCCAGAGAGGAGGGAGCCTCTATTGAGAAATAACTCCTATAAGATCTAGCTATAGGAAAACCTATAGGGCATTTTCTTAATTAGTGATTTATAGGGGAGGGCCCATCCTATTATGGGTGGTACCATCCCTGGACTAGTGGTCCCTGAACTCTATAAGAAACCAAACTGAAGAAGCCATGAGGAGTAAGCCAGGAAACAGCACTGCTCCATGGCCTCTGCATCAGATCCTGTCTCTAGGTTCCTGCCCTGTTTGAGTTCCTCTTCTGACTTTCTTTGATGCTGAATTGTGATGTGCAAACCCAAGCTGAATAAACCCTTTCCTCCTCAAGTTGCTTAGGACATGGTGTTCTACCATATTAATAGTCACCCTAACTAAGACAATTATAGTATGTAAAAATAAATATTTTAAGGAGCCCTCTTTCCCCTCATGAACATTGCTGTAGAGGTCAAAATAGCTAAGAAAAAAAAACCATCTGAAACTTGAATGAGAGACTGTGGTAGCACGCCAGAGTATTATTATGCCTTTAAAAGGAAATCCTACCATTTGTTTGCAATGACCTGAATGGAGCCAAGGACATTGCGCTGAATGAAATAAGCCAGCCAGAGAGAGACAGATACCACCGCCATCTTCCCCAGTCTCTTCTTCTTGTCAGGGTATCCCTGAGGAGCTCCCTTCCTTTGCTCCGCTCCATGTCTGTCCTCTCCTAGCAGGGGCTGCCTCCAGCTCCTTTCTGGATATTTGGCAGATGCTGGCATAAGAACATAGCAGGAGCCCAAGCGTGTGACACAGGAGCATCCTCGTCTTCATGCCCTCCAATCGCAAGCAGGTTAGGGAGACACATTCCTGGCTGGATAGCTAACACACAGGAGTGAGGTCTGGACCAAGGTCTCCTTAGATGCCTAGAGATCATTTCCATTAGACGACAGGGAGTGGACGCTCTGTCCTTGGGACCCATGGACAGTAGTGGAGTCAAGTGTTCTGTTCAGGCCTAGTATTCTAGTGTTTAACTGCATAGTTACAATTCACACAGATCAGGGACATCCAGCTGGACTTCTCGGAGAGGCAACAATGGAATTGAGAAGATGAGAAGACAAGAGAGCCTTACTTTGACTTGGAAACTAGGATATAGGAAGGTTAGGACCAGAGAGCATCTGAGACAAGATACAACACTGAAAACTGAGGGTCCTTCTCAACCATACAGCTATGTCAAAGCAAAGGGCGTTTCCACCTCCACACTGTAGGAATAGAAAGGAATTCCTGTCTCCATCAGCAACCTGGCCTGCCTACCCGGGATGTTCCCTCTATGCTTTGTCTCCACTGTACCCTGTTAGGAGCAAGCTGTAAGAAGACAGGAGAGCCGGGAATGAAGCAGACCACGCATTGCGCTCACAAAGATCTCCGCGTCTCCATGCAACAAGGCATTGTTATTAAGCAAAAGGCTGGACTGATGGAAGAGCTGAAAGCAGGGCTTGAAGATTTCTTCTGGATACATGAACAGACCAGGGGATGCACAGGGTGGGAGGAGACCCGGGGAGTCTCTGCTCTCTCTTTCTCTAATTGGTACTTATTGCTAACACGGATAATCAAATCAGGGTTGTTGCTTCAAAATAATACCCCCCCCAAAGAAGTGGAAAAGGAGAGACAAAGAAATGAAACACTGAATCAGTAATGAGTTTAATAGTCACCTTTGGGGGAGCAAGAGAAGAGATGGGGGTGGGGAGAAAGATCTCTGAGCAGGCCTTCTTTCTCAGATTTGATTTGGAAACTGTATTCTTAAAGATTGAATCCAAGAGAAAATAAAAGCATGAAAAATTTAAAACAACCCCAAACAAACCATATTTGAAGTTGGAGGCCTAAGTACACAGAGAACTGAGGATTCTTATAATTGACTTTAAATTCAATATCCTAACAGCACCTCCCTAGAGGGGCAACGCCTAGTATATTCACTGTGTTCAGAGTCACGCTGTTGTTCTGAAGTGAGTCCTTGCACATTTGTGTGACAGAACACGCTGTAATTACAGACGTCACTGGAGCCTGGTGTTCCAGCATAAAGGAAGCAGGATAGAAGTGTGTGCCTGGGGAGCTGGGAAAACCCAGCAACTGAGCATCTAAGTAGGATCTTCTAGCATAAATCAGTGATTTATTTCTGATTAAAAACAAAACAAATCATATCTGGGCCAGCAAAATGACTTCGTGAGCAAAGGGCTTGCTCTCTCAGCCTAGACACTTGGTTTTGAACTCTGAAAGCCAAAGAGAGATGTGATGGTGTCCATCAGTAACCCCAGCACTCTCTTGGGGGTGTGGGAGGTGGAGACAGGGGAATTACCAGGAAGCTCAGGGGCCAGCTAGTATGGCATATGGGGTACGCGCTATGGCATAAATGAGAGAACATGCCTTGCCAAGGTGGAAGGGGAGATGACCCCTAAAACTGTCCTCTGACCCTCATGTGTGCACATGCAAAACAAATAAATTAAAAATAAAATTTAAGTTACACATCTGTATGTCTATATTCACTCCTGCAAAGATGTCCAGAAGTATTGGTGTTCCAGAGCATTGATACCCTAGGACCTAGAGTTTGGTCTCTATACTGTTTCACCAAACAAAAAAAACATGTCCTCTCAGAGAAAAATAGCCACGTCCAATGCTGAGGACACACAAGGCAAGTCAAAGAGGCTGCAAGATTGCAGAGTGAAGAAACCACCCACGGTCACTGATTAGACGTGGGGCAAGGAGACAAATTGGGCATCAAGGAAGATGACTAGAATTGATTGAGAGACATTTGTCACTTCCTAAGGACAAGCTAAAGCAAGATGAAGCAACCCCCCCCCCCACAGTCACCAAGGCAATCACTCATCTCTAAATGATGAATAGGGAAGAGAAGAATCAAAATTGACTTTGCTTCTCTTGGTGAAATATACCTCAGGGTCACTCACGAGTTGACACAAGAATTCTTTATGTAGAAATAGTCTGGCTTAGGTATTCAGGGAGATGGAATAGTAAAATCACATTCAGCATTTATCCCTGACCCGGGGGATCCAGGGACCTAGGACCATATGACACAGATTTTGAGCTGGGCTGGAATGGAATAGGTCACAAGATGGTCAGGCTGACCATAAAAATGGGGTAGAACCTCACAGCACAACTGAAGTTCATGTCCTATGGCAGGCTGCACAGGAAACTGCCTACAGCCCCAAGGAAGTGGGTGAAGTCTCTAGAGCTCTTCTTCACAGGCTGACAATTGAGACAAGATTTCACTATGTGGCCCTGGCTGGTCTCAGATTCATTATGTAGACTAGCCTGACCCCAAACTCACAGGGCTCTGCCTGCCTTTGTCTCCCAAGTGCTGAGATTAAAGACCTGTGCCAACATGCCTGGCAGAAATATCTTTAAGAACACCAAAATATATAATCATCCAAATTGTGACCTTCTAGCATCAAATGGTTAAGACTCCAATAATAAATTTCAAAAGCATTTCAAAAAGAGACAAGGGCCCATCATACACTGAGTGACACCCCAGAGACAAAATCCAAGTAACAAACCTGAATGTCACTGCGCTTGACCCAGACAAATCAAGCACAGAGCGACACTTTGGAGACATGTGAATACGGCCCACTGTGCTGAATCAGCTGCCCAGCGTCACGTGTTTAGCAACAGCAGAGTGGCGATTTGGATCTGGGACACTGAAGCCCATATCTTTTACACAGCATGAGGACTTTCTCTGGGGGCAGTCTATGAATTTAATGTAGGGAAAGCACTGAGCAAGCCAACCTGGGAGAAGACTGACCCTGGTGGCCTTCAGCCCTGTTTGATGACTGAGTAACAAATCAATGTCTGATCAAAGCACATTAGGACACAGAGTCAATGCCCCAAGTGACAGACCCCACCCCAGTTTTGCAGAAGCACTCAGCCTAACCCAAGAGGCTCGGGGAACCCCAGACATCCCGTATTTCCCCAGCATACCAACACCGTGCAGCGCCAAATAGTCCAGCTGAGGACAAAAGCACAGACCTCATTTCCGTGGTTAATTGAAATGACCAGTGGTATCTTCTGTTTCTCAGAAAGAGTTCAAGCTTCTCTAAATCTACAGGCTGCTGCTCCAGCTGGGACACAGGATGCAGAGGGGCAGGCTGCCAGAACAAAGTGGGGAGAAGATGAGAGGCCTTCTCTTGCTCACAAAACATGGTCTGGTCTGTCCACTGACACCAGGAACTCACGGAATGGGAGGCACAAGTCTGCCCATGAGTGGGCCTGCCTCAGTGGGGGCATGCTCATGTTCATAGGAACATACCCAAAGGCCCTGGATTCTGCTGGGGTCGAGCAGCTGGCCAGACACAAGATCACTCTTTTTTTTTTTTCCTGTGAAAGCCTACATGTCTAAGCAGAAACACACAAAACCAGGCTGTTGCAACCGGGTGGGACCTCCTGTTCAGAGGAGATTTCTTTCCTCAGCCTCCTGAAAGGCAGGATGCTCATGGAAACTCTTCAGGGGTCTGTCTAGACTGTCCATGGCTGGACAGTGTGGGGGGTGCAGAGGGGTCATGATACAGGCAGGGCTGGACATCTCCTCTGGCTCCATGGACCTTTGGCTCCTATGTTCTGCTTCACGGTGTGTGTTGGAGGGGACAGCAATGTTCAGGTGGTTTTTTTCAGGGTAGGGAGCACATTTTTAGTTCAGGCCCATCTGGGAAAATATTGACATGATCCCACACCGAGCAACTGCACATTCAGCATCAGGCCTAGAAACTTCCCATGGATGGAGAATGACCAGAGCAGATCTGTCTACTCAGCCTGTGTCTCTCATACCTGCTCACTGCTCCAGGGTAGCTGCCTGCTCAGCCAGCTTGAGATTCCCTTTGCTTTTCTTTGTGCATAGAAACACCATGGAGCATCCCAACATGGCCTTCCCAAGGCCACCAGGCCAAGTGCTTCTCTCCTTGCTGACCTGGCTACAGACTGGGGACAGAGAACCTGAGGTCTCAGCCTAACCTACTGATGGGGTCAAAGTTTGGACCCTGCTTCTGAGTCATGTTTGCCTGTATCCCCAGGCATCTTCTTCCAGCAGTCAGCTTCACTCTCTCTGGCCATCTTATTGGCCGTACACACCTGCCTGAGCCTTGGCAGTAGCAATCTATCGAGTTCTGTAGACTTCCCTGGGCCTCTTTTTGAAGTTAGGGCTCTAGGACAGGTGTGCCCATTCTTAGGAAAGTGGAGCCTCTGAGGAGTTCCTATGGAGTCAAGTGTGTCCTGGAGACTAAAATACCCCTGTACATACAGCCCTCTGAAACTTAGGGTCATTAATTTCTTTTTTTCCTTTTTTTAAAGGGTTTATTTTGCCTTACATTTTGAGGTATGGTCCATCAGTGGGCAGGAAGTCCAGACAGGAGCTGGCAGTTGCTGGTCTCATTGCAACCAGAATAAGAAAGCAGAGGCCCATAGGCTCCTAGGGACATCTCTAGACAGGACCAAGTATCCTTCTTTCCCTTCTGGTCCCACAGTCACACCAGGCTTTCCTGTCGATCCCACCTCATTAAGGTATAAGCAGGAGTGTTAATATGTGAAGAGAGGGAGGGACCCACACTGATGTGTCAACAATTACTTTCCTGAGTGTGAAAGGGGCGGGTGTGACTTCCCACATTCTCTGCCTGTTTTTTTTTAATTGCTCTTACCGTTGTCACTAGTTTTATCATTAAAGAAGAAAGAAAAAGAGTAAGGAAGAAAACCCATGCATAGGCCAACAGGGTGTACTGCTTTAGTGTGGCAATGGATCGTGTTGACACAGCACAGCTCTTGACGCCAGGGAATAAGATAGAGTGTATTCTTGAGCCAAATACATGATTGACTAGGGCCTGGGGACACAGACGCAATCATTCAGAATACCATGTTCCAGTGCAGAAACGGCTACATGAAAGGTTTAAAGGGACAGAACAAAAGAAAGTCCTAGATCAAGGCTCTTTGTAAACACATCAGTGGGAACAGCCAGCAGGCATTCACAGAGAAGAGGAGACTCTCCTCTCAGGCATGCCCATCTTCAGTAACACGGTGACACACATGACCCAGGATAGCTGTGCATACGGCCTGATGTGAAATCACAAACTTACTCAAAGCATGATCTTCCCCCGCCCCCACAAACTTAATTATGCATGTCTCAGGTATGAGCTTTGTTGTGGGAGGTTGCCCGTGGACATCTTCAGCACTCAGGTTGGTGGATGCTGTCGGTGCATCCAGAAGCTTTGTGAGCGTTACAAGGATGTGAGGCCAGTCCCAGCGGTGCGCAGCAAGTGGCTGAGGACAACCCAAGATACTTTGACTCTGGATTTGTGCCCCTCCAACTCTGCATAGCCACCGTGTTCTAATCAGTCAACAGACCTTGTCAGCTCTTCTGCATGGGTGTGGCTTTTTAATCTTCATTGAATGTTCAGTTCAAAAGTATTTGGTCTCCATTTGATCTACTTTGGATGTGAAGGGTTTGAGACCCAGTGATCTGTCCCTGCTCACTCCACATGCCAGGTATGTGCACAATGTCACAGGTTGACCCGTGAGGAATGACCATCCTGCCCAGTTTTAAAGACTAAAGGAATCACACAACAAAGTGTGGAGTTTAGCCAAGGAGCTCTGGGTGTTTTAAGGCCCTGGCCCTCTCGGGAT
>NC_022017.1:24006639-24013964 GCF_000317375.1 Microtus ochrogaster | reverse complement strand
CCATCGCCCGGCAATGGAGGACATTCTTATAGGAAAGACACAGACCTTCTTCCCATGTACCATTCCCTTAAGGTGATGCAACAGCCAGGTACCTACCTGTTCTTAGTTCACCCCAGGAGACCCTGGGCTCAGGGAGACCATGTTTGGGCTGCCACCAGCTGCAGAGTGCCATCCTCCCAGCACAAGAGCGAGTGAGATCTGACTCGCTGCCTGTTGACATTCCCCCACAAAAGGAGGAGGAGAATAGTGTCATTAGACCTTATTGAAGATTCCAGCTGCTTGCTCCTGCCCCACCAAGTGAGCTGTCTTTAATTTTGACTAATTGCATGTAGCTGTGTGGGCTCAGGGGTCCTAATACAAAGTGTGGAGGGTTAACTGAAGATGAACTCCACCTATGCAGTGATGAGAAGCCCCTCACCCATGCTGTAGTGGTGATTTCGAGGGGGTGGGGTTGCTGCGGGGTCCCCATGCTGCTGTAAGAAATCTCTTACTTGGGCTCTGTAAGTCAATCCCATAAATTTGTTCCTCCAAGATGAACTTTGGTGGTGTTGTACTTCAGTTTGTCATTGGTGCTCTGGAGGGGGACAGGGGTAGATGTTTATTTATATCTCGCCCCCAGCACCAGTTGATCTTGCTGTGTTTGCTTGAATCCCAGCTCAGGGGGAATGGTACAACTCGCCCTTTCTCCTCCCCAAACCAAGCATACGCACACACCCTTTTTGTGTGTCTTGAGTATACCTCATTGGTGCCTCCAGGAGAGTGTATCAAAAAGCTTAAATCCCAAAGACTCAGACCCTGGGGTCCAGCCAGGCTTGGCTGCTGCATGAGCTATTCTCGGGCACCTCCTGTCCCCTCAGGCCTCAGCCTTCCCATCTGTAAAGCCAGAGCTTAGATGGCAGCTTGCTGTGGCTCCATCTGCCATTAAGGAATCCCTTGGGGTCCCGGACAGATGGCTCTCGGGCCATGCCGATCACTGCCAGCATCAGCGCATACAGCCAGGAGACAGTGTGGGCCACACTCAGTGTTCTTGTCAGAAAGAAAAAAAAAGTAATAAAGAAAGAAAGAAACAGTGCTTAAATTTAGCCCAAAGCCAACTTCCTGTCACATTCACCTGGGGCTCTCAAGTTGTCTGCCAAGGCTAAGGAAGAATCTCTTCTCAGGACAGCTGTCCAAAATGGGAGAAGCAGTCTCCACTGTCCGGAAGCCCTCTGTCCTCCCTCTGCTGCCTCTCCCCAGCATGCACACATGCTTGTTTGTTCTACTGTCTGAGTTCTCCACAGTCAGCATCCACGAAAATATGAGTGACATTGGCCGGGGCAATGATTCCCTCAGATGACAGAAGCCCACTCTCCTTGCCCAAGCCCGCCCTGCTACCAGGATAATCTCCTCAGGATGGTATCGTTCTGGTAAAAATGACCCCAGGCCAAAACAAAGGTCAGTTGATCCCTTAGCACCTGACTGACTGATACTCCTGAGGTGGGCTGGTTTCTTAAAGCAGCAAGCGAGCGAGGAGGCCCTTGCTTTTGGCCCAGCTGAATCGTGTCTAGCTTTGCAGTTTGTCAAGAGGCTTTCTTACCCGGAGTATTTCTTCCAGCACATAAGGACCCCCACCCCCACCCCCACCCTGAGCTTTGATCTGCAAATTTGACAAGCAGTTCTATTAGGTCTTTATCCAAGCCATTGATAGAATCACTGGGCAGGAACAGGGTGAGGACAGGAGCACTCCACTCAAGCCCTCCGTCCACCTTGATATAGATCCGTGAATCAATGAGCCCCTTGCTGCCATCCAGGCTGCTCTGCCTACCTGCCTGCTGCAGCTTCCACCCACGAGCCTCCATCTGCCTGTGGTGACAGAGAGGGAACTTCATACAGCCTCTTCTGGGGCCTGTGTTAGAAGACTCGTGGCCTCCGTGAATTGTGTGCTGAGAATATGCCCTCCTGACAGCCCTGGGCCATCCGTGCTGGCCTTCCAAGCTTTGGGCTTGTCCTGTGCCACCCCCAATCCCAATGGGAAATTTTATTCCAGTGTACGCTGGGGCATTTCCAGGGGTTCTTCCCCTTGGCAGAGCTGGGCCACCTAGTTAAGCAAATGCCCTGTGCTGAAGCCTCGACACAGTGATGCAGGTGTGCAGGGCACCTGGGTGGAGGCTGTGTACCTTCCTCTGTATCTCTGACCCACCCTTTTCCAGCTTAAGGAAGAGCTCCAGTAGCTGCTTAGTAGGTCTGAGTGTGCAAAAGACCACAGCTTTCCAGTCTTTAGGGAATCTTTAGCAGGGTCAGTGCCACCTGCTCCCTGTCTGTGCCCTTTGTGGGAGTCTATTTCTTTTTGTTTTTGAAAAGAATAAAAATGACTAAACGGTGGTATTTTTTGACACATAACCATGAGGAAACATTCAGTTTCCAGTATCTCCAAATAAAGTTCCGTGGCAGCGGCTCCTGTGGAGGCTCTCCTCATGGTTGCTTTCATAACATTGGGTAGAATTCAGGCACTGGGCAGAGAGAGGCTGTGTGACTCCCAGGGCCAAATGATGTGGTCGCTGTGGTCCTTTGACAGAGGACATCTTCAGAGCACTGGGGAGACAGCTGAGCTCCTCACTGGGTAGAGGAGATGTCAACCCCTAAACTAACTCACCGCTTACCCCAGGAGTGTGTTGCTTGCAGGTCTGCTTATCTGGCAGAGTACTGAGTGCTGGCCGCAGTGGGAAGAGGGGAGACAGGCCCCTCTATCCTTATGGCGCAGACATATAAAAAGGTCAACAAACCTAATACCTCCTTGCTATGGAAAAGGTCAACATAAAATGACAAAGGGCTTGCGGCAGAGAGGAAGCTATGTGGGAGTGGGTACAAGAGAAGATACTAGAGAGAGGACCAGGGCTAGAGATGTTGGTGTGTGACCTGGCTGGGGCAGCCGGGAGAGGCCTGGGCAGATGAGCAAGGCCCTGTAGGCAGAGGATTGGGTTTGACTCAGAGAGCAGAGCGCTGAGATTTTGAACAGGGAAATGTGCTATGAAATGACTTGCTTCTTCAAAAGGACAGAGCAGGCTTACAGAGAACATCATCCCTCGTGTGACAGTGGCCAGGGAGATAGGACATTCAGGCCTGTCTGTTGCATGTGTTCTGTGTGCGGTCAGAGCTATGTGGGTTTTGGTTTTGTTTGGCTGAGGATCACTGTCCCTTCGTTTCTTTCTCCCCTTCCTTCTGTGAGTCCAAATTCTCCGTGTACATCGTGGTGGTTTGAATAAGAACGGCCCCACAGGCTCACACACTTAAATGCTTGGTTACCAGGAAAGTGGAACAGGCTACAAGGGTTAAGAGGTGTGGTCTTGTTGAAGGAAGTGTGTAACTGGGATGAGCTTTGAGATTTCAAAAACCCATGTCAGACCCTGTTTTCCTCTGCCCCTCCCCTCTCTCACAGGCAGAGAACAGAGCAAGCATGGGGGATTCCGAATGGGGCCTAGTGGCCCAGTCCTGTGATTTAAGCCATGTGGAAGGATGGTAGATGGCCTGTTCTGGCTACAGAGCATACAGGGCCAGCCTGGAGAACCTTGTGAGATTGTGACTCAGAATGAAAACTTATGATGGCTGGATTTCAGTAGCTCAGTGGTAGCATGCATTAGGCCCTAAACACTACCATGTTATAGAAGTGGGGCTTTGGGCCTATTTGAGGCTAGATGATATCTCTGGGATTGTACCCTAGGAGTACAACGCGGAGACTTTCTTCCTCTCTGCTGGCTTGGGATTTTACCTCAAGAACACTGTCACCAAGCACATCCCCTCTTTGTTGGACTCTGAGCGCTACTAGTCAAAATGAACCACGTTACCTCAAGAAGCTGTCCTGTCTTAGAGGTTTAGTTACACTGCTTAAAGGAGACCAATACGCTGTATATCTTTCATCTGACATGATCTCTATCACAGACCTCAACCCCTATGCTTAGGGAGACTAAAAGTGAAAGTCGTTACTTCCCACAGCCCTACCTCTGTTCCCACCAGGATCTCCCTTTCTCCTCTCCGGAAACCTCTCTGTCTCCACATACGGCCTCCTCCTCCCCCCTCCTCCACCTCATTGGTCTCTCTTCTTCCTACCCAAGGGCAGCTGAGATCTCTCAAACACATCCAAAGCTTGTTCTACAATCACCTTTCTTGGGACTCTGCCTCCCCCTTCACAGGTGGCACCCAGTGCCACTAAAGGCCTTCTGTCTCCTCCAAACCCTTTTACCTATGGCTGCCTGACATTTTGTTCTTGTTCAGGTTTATGGGTGTCTGTCTCCTTCCCAGCCAGGATTTCCGTGCCTGGATAGCGCAGGCTCTCTGGAAAGGTGGTGGGATTCATGGACTGGTGAGACTGCTCTTTGGTTACCAGATGTACTGGGAGACATTCGAAGTCACACTGCAGCCTCTACCCACATGGCCCAGTCCTTCGTCCCCTGGAATCGAACCTGCTTCTGGAGATGCTCTGGGGCATTGATGCCTTCTGAGTCTAGAGCAACATTGCCCGACAGCCCACTCATGCTACGCTGCCCGTGTCTCTGAGGTCCTGTCAACCTCCCTTCCTTGTCAGGACTTGGCGTCCCAAGTGTTGTGTCTGGCTTCTCTCACGCTGTCTCCTGAAGCTGAAGTCTCCGGTGGATCCTCAGCGGGGAACTTGCTTTCCACAGATGCTTTTCAAGGTTCTCAGCTCAGCTCCTGACTTGTCCTGGCTAGTAATATCTCTCTCTAGTCACCAGCACAGCTCCAACAGGCACTGCTGCAGTGAATGTCACTCCCAGAGAGGTGTCTGTCACTCCAGGCTTAATCTGTCCATACATGTCCACATAGTTTCCCTCCTTGGCTGCAGAGGTTGTTTTGTTTTTGGTTTTGTGTCCCACCGCCCTTCAGAGGCTGTGTCTCAAATTCTGAAGTTTCCTCTCGTCTTTTTCTGCTGAAGATTTTACACGGACATCAGGGAGTTCCCACTGTTTGCATAATGGGAGGCTGTCAGTGGTAGAGGCCCTGTCTCTCCCCTCTGGGAACATATATTCCTTCCAAGTTAAAGTTAGTCTCTCTACTCTTTAAAATTCTGCTTCTGTATTCGACGTGAGCCCAGAGGGAAAATCTGTCCATGCATCCTCCCGCCGGACAGCCCAGCAGATGACAGCGCAGGGCAGCGTGGGGGACTCACCTACAGTGAAACAGCTTTTCCATCCCACCGTACATGAAGCGTGGAGAACAGGGAAGGATTGGCAAGAACCTTTTCATAGCTCCAAGCCAAACAGCTCTCCAGCAGCATAAGTTGACTGAGTGTCAGTCGATCAGTGACCCCCAGCATCCGGCTGGGGCAGAGTTGTCAGGTAACCAGCAGAGCGTGGGTAGCAACGCTCCCAAAGACACATGGCCAAGCAAGGAGGTGTGCAGCAAAGGCACGGAAGGGAATCTCAGCCTATTCCTTACCTGAGGTTTATACCGATCCAGGAGGGACTTCAGTGGGCACCTGATAATACAGATTTTGTAAGGACAACTCAGGGAAACCACTGACTAACCACACAATGGGACAACAGACACAGTACAGAGACATCTGGCTTTCAGATGGCTCCACGGTGTCACCTACAAAGAACAGATATAGTGCTGAGAGCTAGCTCAGTCACTAAAGGGCTTAAAATATGAATGGGCAGGCTGAGTTTGATCCTCAGAGACCACACAATAAGAATAATGGCACTTCCTTCTGGTCCCACACTAGAAGGCAGAGGAAGGGGATTCTTGATCTCATGCGCTAGTCAGGATGCTCACTAATAAGTCCCAGGTCAATGAGAAACACTGTCTCAAAAGAGGTGGATGGTGTTCCTAAGGATGACTCCTGAAGTTGTCACAGGCAAGCACACACACACACACACACACACACACACTTATATATACACACCTAGAGAGAGCGTTACAGAGGGAAAGAAACAGAGAGAAACAAGAAAGTACAGTCAGAAGAAGTAGGGGAAAAGACAGACAGTAGCAATTGCCCTTGGAAGCCCCATAATGGGCTTCCTGGGCAGCAACTTTCAACCAGTCATGAGCAAACCAGACAATGATGTCAAGGAAAGGCAAAAGAGAGATCAGTGTCTTATGAATACAGAAACAAACAACCTTAACGAAGACCCAGCAAACCCAAAGATCAGCATAGGAAATGAATCATGACATTAGCCACATATAGTGAAATGGGTAAGATATCCTGTTGACAAAGGGTCTGCCTCTCACAGAATCAGAGAGAGGGGATGGAGCCATCATGTGGATCTTCCACAGCAACAGAGAACGCCATGGACCAATCCTTATTCACACACCTGCTGTGAAGCTTTGCCCAGGACAGCCCAAAGAGATGGCAACCTGAACAAGACAACGATAGATATGCTACCATAGCACGCTACCACAGCAGGGTAAAGCAAGAGGTCCCACCCCTACACAAAGAGCCATTTACAACTAAGGGCTACTGAAAAAGGGAGAATTGTTATCCCAGGGATAAAACCCATAAGTGGTTACCCATATGAAATATTCAGCCCTGAAATCATACACTTATAAGCAATACTACACAGATTCAGTAAGTTGTTTTTATATATTTATGTATTGTATTTAATAATAACAATTAAAGCAAAAGAGGCTGTGGATATGAGAGAGAGTGGGAGGAAAGGATAGGGGAGATGCCTGGAGGGGAAGGAAGGGGTAACCGTGTAATTATATTTTAATTGAAAAATTAAAATTAAAATGTTTAGATCCGAATGAAAAGGGGAAAGCAGTATTTACAGGAAGCATAACACAGGGTAAAAAAAAATCCTACAAAAACCCCTGTGTTCCGCTATGAGCATGAGCAGTGAGTTCAGCAGTGCTGGGTAGTGGGTACCACCTACCCCATCAACTGTTCTCACACAGGAGCAAAACAAACATAAAACCAGGGAAATCAAGCCCTTTTCAACAGCGCCCAGAAGAAAGAGGTACATTTTTACTTATTAAAATTTATTTTTTTTTATTTGTGTGTAGGGAGAGTGCTGTGGCATGGGAAGGAGAGGGGGCTGTGGAGCATGTGCGGGAGGTAGGTGAAAATTTGAGATAGCTGGCACTCTGCTTCTCCTCTGTGGGTCCAGGGAATCACACACAAGCAGGTACTGAGTCTTGGTAGCATGCCCCTTTCTGCACCAAACAATCTTGTTGCCCTCCTGAAGCAGATTTAACAAAGAAAGTGCAGCATTTACACACCAGATCTACAAAACTTCAACACACCTCTCTCTCCAAGGGACAGATCAATCAGACAGAAACCTAATAGAGAATTAAGAGAATTATTGGAGGTAATGAAGCAAATGGACTTAACAGAC
>NC_022017.1:23997725-24004554 GCF_000317375.1 Microtus ochrogaster | reverse complement strand
AATAGAAAACTTAAGACTGAAGTAAATGATAGAAAGATCTCAAGTCACGCATCAGAATATTTAGTTACTAAGTAGCAATAGTCAACCAGTCTCACAGCAAATTTAACATAATCTCTACCGATATCCCAACTGCCTTTTTGAAGAAATTTAAAGGTGGTAGTGCAATTCACATGAGTTTGGGAGAGCCCAAGAATAGTTGAACAAACTTGAAAAAGAAAGATTTGAAGAAACCAGAGTTCTCAAATTTGGGATTCATAGCAGAGCAAAGGTCAAGACGATGGTGTGATGTCACAGCAGCTCAGACATGACCACACACTGAAGACCAATGCTGGACACTTTCCTCCACACCATAAACAAACACCACTCTGTAACAGGCCATATGCCAGTCTTCCTGTAAGAATAAGACCTTAGGAATGCGTGGGTCAGGTCCCTAACTCTTAGCAGCATTTCAGTTCTACCGCTCTCTGAGTAAAAGTGTCAGAGTAAAGATGTGTGGCCTTAGGTTATGGAATGGTTGCTTAGCTCCTACACCAAGAGCAACCTCATTAAAATTATTAATTTTTGGTTCAAAAGTCATTATCAACTAAGTATAAAAGGCAACCTCCCCTGTGAAGGAAAACACTTGGAAACTGCCTACCTGGTAAGATATGTGACAGTCAGAATACCCAGCCAACTCTCAGAACTGAATTCAGATAAATCAATTTTAAAAATAACCTTTAAAAAGGTTTTGAGTAAGTGTTTCTGTACACAGGATGCTCACAGCAGTGTTATCAAGGAGGCAGGAAAACGTCAGAACCCTGAGCATCACTTCTGGCATTTTATGATGACAAAGTCACTTTAGAGGAGAGTTTGGCTATTTTTATAAAATGTTCAACAGAATGTAACCACAGGATCCAACAATTACATTCGGGGGTAAATACTTAAGAAAATTGAAAGTGTGTATCCCCCCAAAACCAGTGTATACCTGCACAGGAACACTCCGCAACTTTATTCCCTGGCACTGACAAGAGACACCCAATGCCTGTCAGCTGGAGAACGCATAAATAGCGCATGCTCTGATCACACCATGCTGCTTGTGGGCCACCTTAAAGGAAGCATACCCTGCTGAGTCTCAGGTACATGGTGCTGACTCGGAGGAGCTGGCCCCAGATCTCATGTGTGATAAACTCCCATAGTCAGCCAGCAACAGATGAATCTGGGGAGTGGAGAATGAAAGATCAGTGCTTTTGAGGAGTTGAGAGATGGGGGCGGCAAAAGATAACGGGTGTGGACTTTCTTTCCAAGAATGAAGCATTCCCAAATGATACAGCGTCCAGCAGGGACGGCTCAGTAGGAAAGCGCTTGCCTTGCAAGCTTATGGGCCTGAGTTCAATTCTAAGAATCCAAGTAAAAACGGGGGGGCATGGTAACATGTATTTATAATCCTAACAGAGGCAGGAGGATGCCTTCAGCCTGCTGGTAGCCAATCTAGTCAAATTGGGAGCTCCTGACTCAGGGAGTGATTCTGTCTCAAAGAAGAAATAGCATTCCTGAGGGTGATTATGTGAATCTGTCCTCGGGCCTCTACACACAGGCACATCCACACATGAACACACACAAACACAGACAAAGATCACACACACACACACACATACACACAGAAACATATTTACATACACATGTATAACTTATAAAAAGATACAGTGTTGGTGAGCTGCTCTCTGAATCTACCCACTGGAATATGAACTTCAAACTCGGGCCTGTGTGGTGCAAGAATTATAACTGTATTACACTGTGAAGTGTGTTATATGGATAAAGCTAGATACCCATGGCATGATTGTGGATATGAAATGGTCCATGCATAGGGAGGAGGACATGATAGGGAGCATCACTGCCTCCCCAGAGCTGTCCGGGATCTGTTTGTTGTGGCTGGTTGCATTGATTCTCTGACTATTCAGCATTGATCCCTATATCTGACTCAGGGTTTTTATTATTAAGACCAATTAGAATTCACACCACAGATTGTTGTGTGTGTCCGGTCCACAACCTGTATACCACAGACCCTCCTGAGTTGCCCTGCCTGTCTGTCTGCTCTTCCTCCTTGCACCCAAGCGTGGAATGAGGTGTTGTCATGTCTGTAGGACTGTGTGTCCTCCCACATCTTCCTGAACCTCTCAAACCCCGATGGTGATCTCCTTTTGTGTCCCTTCAGTACCGACCTTCCCACTTCCGTAGGTGGCATCTTCAACTCTGTGCTGTAGTCAGAGAGTCCAGCTGGTCTCTCCCTCATCCTCAGCTCTCAGTCAGCGTCTGGGAACCATGCAGGCTGCAGGCACTTCATAAATGCAACCAGGTGAAAAGGATGTAATTTATGGCCAAAGATAGAGAATAATCGCCAATGAGAATTATATGCTAATAATGCAGATAGCTCTAAGCACATCCTGGAGTTTCCCTCTTAACCCAATTCTCAACCAGGGCATCATAAAATCAAAGGTCGGTCTGTTTAGCGGGAATGGTGATGAACTCTGAATCCTCACTGCGGCCAGGGAGGGCTGATTATATAGATTAGGAATTCCGTTCCACCCAGCTCTCATGCACTCAGCCAGCTAGGAGGCAGGGCAGAGTCAGGGCTCAGAGGTCACCCCATCTCACTGCTTCAGTTCTCTGGGTGGCTTTCTGCATAAATGGAATTCTGTTTACAAACTCTGCTTATAGAGTTTGAACGTGGGCTTCCCCTGATGGAGGGTCCTGACCACTGTGTGCTGTGGGACTCGGGCCCCAGCACAGGAGCTGATGAAGGCTAATGTTGCTCTCCAATCCTCTCGTGTTGCCCAGAACTTTTCAGGGAATGTGTGAGGCAGACTGAGGTTCTTCTCCAATGGTAAGATGTAAATTTGACAAGTAAGACTGGTGTCTAATGCACTTACAAACAAACCCTGATAATCTGAGAATGGCCTCCTTCCTTCAGAGCTTGTAAAAGCCACAGCCTGGGATAGCCTAGTGCCTCCACTTTGCCCTGAAGGCTCCAATAGTGTGGACTGTCTGTGACAAGTGACACTATGGTAGATGCCAGTACAAGGCATGAATTCATGGATAAATAGAAATAGAGGAAGGGGGAGTGGAATGGGGGGGGGAGAAGAGAGAAGGAGAGAGAAGGAGGGAAGGAATGGATGGAAAAAAGAAAAGAGGGAGAAGGGAAAGGATGAGAGGGAGTGAGGGAGAGGCAATGGAGGGAAGAGAGGGAGCGATAAGGGAAGAAGTAAAGGAGGATGGAAGGGGAGAGGAAGGGATGACAGGGAAAGAGGCAAGAGGGAGGAGTACAGAGAAGGATAGGGGAGAGGAGGAGAGAGGGAAAATGAGGAAGTGAAGAATAATGGAGTACAAGGGAGGAGTACAGAGAAGGATAGGGGAGAGGAGGAGAGAGGGAAAATGAGGAAGTGAAGAATAATGGAGAGGAGAGGTACAGATGGGAGGAAGGAAGGAGTCAGGCTGACCATCAGCCACCAAAGGGACTCTAGTGACCTTTGCCTGTCTGCATTCTGGCATCATCTAAAAATCCCTGGCCTTGGCCTCTTCAGCTCCAAACATTGTCAGTGCCTCTGTGTTTCACTTGGCATGGGGAAGTGTTCATGGCTCAGGGTCCAGCAGGCAGTGTGACTGATGAGTGTATCTGCTCCTTGTGAGCATGCTCTGACTGTGGTCATTCATTTTCCTGCATGCCCCCATATCTCTAGAGTTAAATTGGTATTGGCGATGCACTGTAGTGCCTCCATAGGAGGGGAGGGGGCTGCTGTGTGTAGAACTAGCTGTCCCTTTGCCCACCGAGCAAGGCTCTGTGGAGCAGCTCCCAACAGACACCCGTGACACTGCAGGAGCTACACAAAACAAACACACAACAGGTGATGACCCTGCCTTGTGACTTTCTTCCTGGTGGGCTAGAGGTAGCATGTGCTATAACGGCCCAAGAAACTCAAGTCCCAGGAGACCATCCTTTGTGCCCCTCCCAATTGTTGGACATGAAGCTGGCCCCCTGGATGCTCCACCCCCAGGCTAGAAGATGCCAATTTGGAAACTCAGTTGAGGGTCTGATTAACATTGAAATGTGTCTGTGTCTTTGGGCTGGTTGAGATTGGCAATCCCAGCATTTGTATAGAGATAGGCACCTTAATCATAGCATGGCGATGACTATGAAGAAAGGTGGTGGTTCTATGTGAAGAGTTTTGGATATGTAGATGAGCAAGGTCCAGGGATGCAAAGGTCTACTGTGAACCCAAGGACCACATCTAACTCAGTTACTGTTTATCATGAGTCCAGAGCAGAGCCTACCAAACAGAAAGTATCTGATTTAGGTCACGAATGGGTAAATGAATGAAGTTCTGCCTCTCTTCTGACAATTGTTAATTTTTGTCTTTGATTGACAAGTGACATTTATACATATGCATGAGGTTATGATGACATGGCTTGACTCACATACACATTGGATGCTTGTCAACTGCTCTAAACTCCAGATGCCAAGTGTTCAGGCATTGGTGGCTTCAGCTGATTGGTCTAGTGCTAAACTGGCTTGTGGTATGGTCTTCTGTGTGGACAAATCCTCAAGGTCGACCCGTGCACATATGTACATAGCCCTTCCCGGAAAACAGGAGCCAGCTGCAACCATGGGACTCCAGCCATCATGGAGAAGTGCACTGGGCCCCTTGTCTCACATGCTAGTTAGGAAGGTCTGCCGTTTTATTATAGGGAATCAATATTTGTCCGGTGAGTAGGCTGTAAAATTTTACAATTGTGAAGTGAAACGTTTTCCTAACCATCCCCCCAAAGAGGCATAAACCCAGCAGGGAAAGTGGCACAATGATTCAGGACGAGAGACGACAATAATCACGTGCCAAGGACAGGTGGCCCATGTGTGCAGCCAGAGTCTCCAGACAGTTCTAGATGTGTCTCTCACAGTACACTGTGACACAGGACAACCCCAGGTCAGGTTTATCACTACACCCATCTAGAGGGGAGAGCAGCCCTGAGTGAGGTGTGTCACATTGTCTCTCCATAGCCTCTCTGTTTTCTTCTACTTTATTTTTACTTTAATTGAATCATACTATATAAGACAATAAGGTAGTATTTTCAAAAATTGGAAGAAATCTCTTCAAATTGAGAAGAGGGTATAAAAGAAATGCTCTTGAAATACAAGGGCTCTGAAGTGATGCTACACAAAGAATAATGATGAAAAAATAGTTTTCCTTATTTGTTTAAATAAGAGAAGGAGATATGGAAAGAGGCTTTTGAATGAAGATAACTGAATATGTTGAGAAATTGAACTGTTCTTCAGAAGGATGGGAGAAATTTGAAACTAAGCCAAAGGAAAAAATATATCCACAATAACACAGAATTAAGAGCTCAATATTCTTAACATAATATGGATTGTGAGCAGTCTCAATATTAGATTTGAGGGCTTACTCATCTGTGTCTTATTGGGAAATGATAAATTTATTAATTTAAAAAAATAAGAAGCAAATAAAAAAACAGTGGCCAGTGTGAATAAAATACAACTGCTAGACATAGTCAAACCATTAACAGGAAATAGAGAACAAGACAATCTTACCAATAAAACTGATTGCAATGGGTGTTACTATTATCTACAGTACTGGACCTATGCCATGAGATCATAAGGGCAGATGTTCCCCAGTGTCAACATTAATGTAGTAGTAGAAAGTGACCGTGACAATGGCAAACAGAAATGAGTTTGTTGTGTGATTTTAAAGATATTGTCCAACAATTCCACATCTAGATATCTGAACAAAGACTGGAGAAGTTCCACTGTGTTTTCCAGGAAAGGGACTAAAGAGGTAAAAGACAAGGAGAAACAAGATAAAGAGATGAAAGAAAGGGAAAAACCAAATAATGAAAGCTTTTTTTCCTTTTTTTTGTAAAATTCTGGGGAAGGGAGAGGCTCTGGTTAGGGTGAACAGCAGACCGTGGCACCTCCCTGGAACTCTGAGCCAAAGCTGTGACCATATCTCTCTTCAGAAGGTTCCAGGGTCACAGTCAATTCAGCCTAGTAGCAGAAAGAAATAAAACCCACCCCAATCAAGAAATTTAAAAGATCTCCAACTATTAGAATCATACGTAAACATTTTAAGGTTGCTATGTACAAGATGAATAATAAAATTCAATATATTTTGCAATTCATATGCAAGGAAGAGCAGAATATGAATGCTCTTGTTTAGCTGTTGTGCAAAGTGCCCCAGTGTGCATGGGTGTGCAAGAATCTGTGATTGTTGACTTAGAGCTTATATATATATATGCAGGAGTGATGTAACTGTATGGTGTGATAGGTCTATTTTTAGACTTTTTGAGAAATCTGCATACAATTTCCATAAAATCAACCTGGATGTTTATCCGCAAAGCAATGGATAAAGATAATGTGGTAAGTGTACATTCTGCAGCTTTATTCAGTCACAAAGAAGAGCAAAAATACACCATCTGAAGGGAAGTTGAGACAACTGGAGATTACATTGGAAGAATTAAGTAAGAATCAAAAAGACAAATATTATATGTTTTCTCTCCTCTGTGGCTACTACATTTTGTGTGAAGACAAGAAATCATTGTGTGTATATGGCAGGAGCATAGATGTGAAATATTCTGGAGGACAGTGAGGGGGTGGAAGAAAGGAGGGGTGACTGGGGTGGCAATGTCCTTTCCATGCTATAGGAAATACTTGCAGAAAGCCCTTCACTGTGTGCTGTGAATGTGCACCAATAAAACCAAATCAATAAACTGTTTTTAATTTATTTATTTATTAAAGATTTCCATCTCTTCCCCACCACCGCCTCCCATTTCCCTCCCCCTCCCC
>NC_022017.1:23993808-23994868 GCF_000317375.1 Microtus ochrogaster | reverse complement strand
ACCTGGAATCAGTCAGTCTTTTTAATGTTTAACTTTTTATTTTAAATTTTTATCTTATTTTATTGATGTGTATGTGGGTTTGTCCATTATGTTCACTACATATATACCATACCCATGGAGGTCAAATAAGGGTGTCAGATCCACCTTGGTCTGGAGTTACAGGTGGTTGTGAACCACCCAAAATTGGTGGTAGGAATGGAACTCAGACTCTCTGTTGACAGAGTTCCTGTCCTGCCCAGTTCCCACAATCATTAGGTCCTAAAGAAATCACACAGAGGTCTACATTAATTATAAACTGATTGGCCCATTAGTTCAAATTTCTTATTAACTGTTATAACTTATATAGCTCATTATTAGACTATTATTCTTATCTGTGTTAGACATGTGGCTCAGTACCTTATTCAGCAGGCAGTCACATCTTGCTTCTTCTGTGGCCGGGTCAGAACTGCAGAGAAATGGGCTTCCTCCTTCCTAGAATTCTCCTGTTCTCATTGACCTGTCTCTACTTCCTGTCTGGTTATCTCACCTATACTTCCTGTCTGGCTACTGGCCAATCAGCCTTAATTTAAAATATAATTGAAAGAATACAGACCATTCTTCCACATCACTCCCCCTTTTTTAAAAAAACAAAGGAAAATATCCATAGTCCATTTTTTGGTAATGTGGGCATAGTTTTCCAGGCTACTTTCTGCTGGTTGGAGGTGCTGATAATCTTATGGGGACCTAAAGAAAATTTAGAATTATGATCAAGTCCTGACTGGAGTATGCTGTGAGGCTTGATCATCACAAGCAACAGTCTTGAATCTTTTCTGGATGTAGAACTCAGACATCTGGGCCATCTGTTCCTACCGGAGATTTCTCAGGTGGTCTATCTTGATCAAACATAATTTTTCTTAACTCAGAATGAACTGATAGCCTCTCATTTCCTCTGAAAACAAAAGCAAAACATCTTCTCCAAAGTAACATACATTTTGACTTCAATTTTGAAGTCAAGGTATTTTCAAAATACCTATCTTGGATCAGTTCAGCAGCATTTATAAATAAATATCTTTTAGCAGCT
>NC_022017.1:23982544-23993708 GCF_000317375.1 Microtus ochrogaster | reverse complement strand
AGAACATAATAACATACAGTATCCAGACTCTTTGTGTATTTTTCATCTTTACATGACTTTATTTTAACCTCTATTTCTTTTATTTTCACTTTTAATTTTTGGCATTTGGAGACAGGATTTCTGTGTATCTTTGGCAGTCCTAGAACTCCTTCTGTAGACAGGCTGTCCTTGAACTCACAGAGATCTGACTGCCTCTGTCTCCCAAGTGTTGGGATTAAAGGTGTGTACACCACATCCAACTACTCTCTTTCTTCTTTTATTTTAAGGACTTTAACCTTTTTCTTTACTCTCCCAAGCTTGCATATATTTTTAACACACTGTAAAACATTTAGAGGTTTTCTTTGTCTTTGAGTCTCTCTTTACTGTGTATCTCTCTTTTTCTGACCACGTGAGTCTTTAATTTGCTAAGCAATATGGGTAGGTTTAAAGTAGTGGCTTTGAGAGCTGGATCCAGCTCATTCTTTAGCTTTCTGAGATTCCAGCCCCATGGCCCAGGTACCAGCTGGAGCCATGTTTATTGCTACAACTCTATGGTGTTTCAAGGTCCCTGCCACTATCAGAAAGCATGCGGTTACCCTTTCATCAGCACCATTTAAGTGTTTCGTGGCAGGAGCTCTTAAAAGAGCTGCAAGGTTTTGCAGCTAAAGTTGAGTCAGGAAGCCTCTCTTAAATGAGAGTGCTTGCTTGCCTCTAGCAAGCAGAGCAGACCCAAGAAATTGCTGCTACTAAGAAACCATGCTTTATTCTTTTCTGTCTGGAATTACTTCCCAAGCTCTTTCAGGCTTTATGTGGATGCAGTTATCCACGTGGGTGCCATTTGTTGACTGAGTTTCTGTTGCCTGGTGCCCACAGTCATTAATTCCCAAAGAAATCACACAGAGGTCTACATTAATTATAAACTGATTGGCCCATTAGCTCAGACATCTTATTAACTTTTATAACTTATATAGCCCATTATTAGCCTATTATTCTTATCTGTGTTAGCCATGTGGCTCAGTACCTTATTCAGCAGGCAGTCACATCTTGCTTCTTCTGTGGCCGGGTCAGAACTGCAGAGGAATGGGCTTCTTCCTTCCCAGAATTCTCCTGTTCTAATTGAGCCACCTCTACTTCCTGTCTGATTGTCCCCACTTATACTTCCTGCCTGGCTACTGGCCAATCAGCATTATTTAAAATATACTTGAAAGAATACAGACAATTCTCCCACACCAACTCTCAATAAGAGCAGTAAGCACTCCAACCACTGAACCATGTAGCCACACACAGTTGATGTCTTTTTAATAGGCTTATCATATTGACACTTGACATGTGTGTTTTAGTTTTGAAGCTTCTTAGTGGATGTTGTGTGTGTGTGTGTGTGTGTGTACTGAGTATGCACATAGTTGAGTGTACATGTGTATAGCAGCCAGAAGTCAGTATTGGTTGACTTCCTCAATCATTCTCCATTTTATTCTTTGAGACAGGGCCTTTCCCTGATCCTAGAACTCACTGAGATTAGTTGTAAATCTCTAGAGAACCTCCTGTCTCACCAGCTTTGTATTCTCAGAACCAGGGTTATTGACGTGCATGATCATACCTGGTGTTTTATGTACATGTTGGGATCTGAACTCAGGTCTGAGAGCATGGATGGCAGATACTTTGCCAAATTCTTTACCCCACTTACTGGATTTTGAAGATTTAAAATGGACATACATATGTCAAGTGCAGACTACAAAACACACTTATGATTCACATGACTGACAGAGCCCTGAAATGTGAGATCCATCTGAAGCAAAGGTAGTTTTGAAAACAACCTCGATAGCCCAAATAGATAGCCGAGTCTTGCCTAGTAGGAGAAGTCGAAAGGCAAAGGGCACAGGGTTTTTATAAAGAGACTACCTGATCAGTAATCTCACACCGAGGAGTTACAAATGAAATTCTGATTCAAGTCAAATAGTTTGGCATAGTTTTTAAAAATCTTACATCTATAGACAAACAATTGGACTGCCTGGATATCGCTTACTCAACACTCTGGTAGTGAAAAATAATCTGCCTTCATCCTGCAAAAGCTAAATATACTCCTAACCTATGACCGAGCAGAGCACTTCTATAATTATAACCCTCCAAACAACAGCTACGACAAGAATTGAAAACCAAAAATTTACACAAACTCAGCAGGAAGTGCAGGCAGGATGCTATCAAGAGCCCAATGACTTGCAAACAACCCAGACTTAAGGCAGGATGGGTCACACTGTGAGGAAAGGGTCCATTTCACACAATGGCGGGGACAGAGGCACAGCTAGGTGCAGACCAAGGGACACACCCTTGACCTTCAGAGCCAAATGACAAAAGATTACAGCAGGACTTTCTGCCTTTTGTTTAAAATAGAAAACTGAACTGTGGTAAAATGGTAAAGAAAATCCAAAGATCCTTGAGACTAAGGCTCACTAAGTGATGCTCTGGTTAGTGTCATAAAGGACTTAGGAGCTGACCCTCCAGACTTTCATCCTTCCAAAGGGAAGCACATACCCAATAATACTTAGTACATGCATTTGCATTTCCAATATTTCTATTTGGGGGAGTCAAAATGTATTTATAGAGGATAGAAAGATACATAAAAGAAAATACGTCATTTTATCAGGTACATAAGATAGTGAAAGTGTATAGTAATAAATTAAACTAGGAACATCTGGTAGAAGTCAAAGGAAAGTGTAAAATGAGACAAAAGCCATCATTCCCAAAATCTTTCACCAAAGGAGAAGTTGGGGGATGACTTGGAGAAAGAGCCTGCGCACACTTGTTCGAGGATGTAGGCTGCTCCCTCTGGGAAGTTGGAGTGTTGTGTCTGTTCCAGTGGCTTATTTACTGTGTGTGGGAAACTCTCAAGCTGAGCTATACAATCTGCCCTGACTGACCATGAAAGGCACAAAATGAAAAATCACGGGGTTCTGAGAGATGGCCTAGCTTGTAAAGTACCTGAGTCCGATAGATAACACGCATGTGAAAAAGCCTGCCACAATGAGGGTGCAGGCCTTTAATCCCAGGATAGGGAAGTGGAGTCAGGCAGTTCCCCAGAGCTGCTGACAAGCCTGCCTAGCCGAACTGTCATGCCCCAGGTGCCAGGGAGAAGCCCTGTCTCAGAAAACAAGGTGGCAGGAGAGCGAGGAGGAAGGCACCATGGTTGCCCACTTCCCCCCCCCCACACACACACATAAACATTCATCCACACGCATGTACACTCAAAGAGGAAAGTATCTGAAGAGAGAGGTTTCAAGACTTACTAAAGTGCATGAGAGATAGTCTAACATCTTGCTACACCAAGGAAACAATGTGAGCCTGGAATTCAAGCACATCAGCCAATCCACGAAAAGGTAAACTACACAAATACACACAGGTGTTGGTTGTGGGGCAGAGGCATCATTTCAAGCATAGAGCTTGAAGATGAGTGGTGAATAGCTGTGTGGAAACAGTGCAGCAAGCTAAGAAAGAGCCGTGACAGTGGCAGTGGCTTTAGAGCCTCACTCCTTATGTTAACAGATGTCTGAAAAGATTGGCAATGATGAGAAGGACCTAGAAAACAAAAGAAACACAGGCGTCACAAAACGTGATGTTTCATCCCCTGTCCATCTGCTTTGCAGGCCAGGATGCCCTGCCCAGCTGCAGCCCACACAGGGATGGAAGGAACTATGAGGAGCTTCTTCCCTGGAGCAGTGGCTGGAGGGATCTCCATCAAGGACTTCTGGAGACAGAAACCAGAGTCCCTTTGCCTCTAGCTGAACAAAAGGGGCTCTACCTGCCATCTGGCGCTCTACACAGAACCTAGCAGGGCCTGGACCTGCTGGAGGCCCCTTGTCAGCTGTTCTCCCAGCTCTCCCCTGTATCCCACTGGCTCGTACATGAGTCCCAGTGTCACCCACTCAAAAACGGGCATCCCAGAAATCCCCATATCTAGTCCCTGCTTCTCCGAGATTAGACATAACAGGAAAAATAAAAAGAAATAGATTTTAAAAAGTCAAGGTATGAAAGACTTTTTTAAGACCATCATTAAAATAACAAATTATAGGGAAAGAAATAATTCTATTACAATTTTAAACAGCATGGAAAAAAATACATAACCTAAAAGTCAATAGACCAAAACAAGCATATAAAAAATGGATGCCTGTGTAGAAGAACTATGAACAGACACAGATGGAACTTTTCGTATTAAAAAAATTTTACTTTCTTAAAATTTAAGCAGAGCCCCCAAGTCATTAAAAATATATCAGTTCGACAGAAAAGCATAAAAGAAGTTGAACCAAGATTTGTGAGGAAAAACGCCCTCCAGTTCATATTTACGAGCACTGAAGACACAGAACGGGAAAAGCAGGTTTATTCAATGATCCCATGAGATCAGGTGGCTACTCCAAAAAGAGGTGGTCGTCCCTCTCAGAGCAGATAACGCTTTTTAGAACCTTGAACTCAAGTCCTGGGCTTTCGTTCCTCACACCTGCATGATCAGGGGTATTATCTTCAGTATCATCTGCCGCTTATGTCTGTCTTACTCAGCAAAGACAGGGCATAGTTTAATCTCTCCATACCGCACCCTGTTTTGTGTGTGTGTCTGTGTGTGTGTGTGTCTGTGTGTGTGTGTGTGTGTGTGTTAAAGCCCACCAGGAACACAACTTTTTCATGCCTGTGTGTCATTTGGCAAGCTTGGCTCTTAAGTTACTGAAGGTTTAGTTTGGTTCCAGGGAGCTAGGCTGGCAGAGGTGGAATGTTTTCTGTCTGTAGCTAGGTCTCAAGGCACTTTTGTCTTGAAAATGAACCATTGCGTGTCGTCTCTTACAGTGTCACCAACAGAGGGAACGTGACTGTCACTTTCACAAACGTGGAGGCCACCTCAGTCCTCTAATAAAGACCACAAAGGTTATGGCTACCCTGCCAGGGGGGCTATGCTTTCAGTAAGTTGTAAGCTAACTGCTAGCAATAAGCAAACGGGTTAGGGGAGTCCACATCCTTGGCATTTTGAGAAGTTGGCAGAGGGTGAGGGAAGCTGTCCCTCTTATAAATGACAGGGGAGAGTGTAAAATTTTGAACCTACTCTGAATGACACTTGGCAATATATTTGAACTTATTAATATGTCTAACCTTTGACGCAGCAATTCAGCTCCTGGAAACGGTCCCACTTGTGTTCAGTGCTGTGTGCCTGGTGCTGTTCGGTGTAAGCCAGCTCCTGGCAGCTAGAGTCAGGAAGGGAATGGCCACGGACAGGAGGAAGATGGCTGTGGAAGGGAAACCCCATGCAACAATGTTATGAAGTTGTCGACTTTTTAAAAAGGAACCCCATGTTTACTGAAATAGAAAACGTCTCTGGTAAGTTCAAAGAATAAGAAGGAAGTTCATGGTAGGTGGTCACACCCATGTCTGGGTAGAAGCTGGAAGAACACACAGGAAGGTGGGGCCCCTACACGTGCACAGTCAGCTACATATGGGCCCCATTAAGTTGCCCCCAGCCTCCAGGTAGGAATTCTATCACTGGGGCCAGGACGGGAGGGAGATCTTCATTCCCATCAAAGTTTTAGCTTTGATTGACAATAGTTAAATATTTGGAGATACCATACGATGCACTGCATGATCACTGACTGAGTGATTCGTTTGCCATTTCAAACAGTGCTCACTGCTTTGCGATGAAACCATCAAAATCGTTTCTGACCTTTGTGGAAATTCACAAGTGGTTCACATGAGAAATGTCTCTAATAAGGTCTGGCATGTGAACCTGTTGAGCGTGCTTAGTGGCACCGTTTGGGGAGCTTTGAGTGGTGCAACCTTACCGAAAGAAGCATGTCACTGCGTGGTGTGGGAAGTCCTTCTGTATATGAGTTGCTTTTATTGGTTAATGAATAAAGAAGCAGCTTTGGCCTGTGATAGGACAGAATAGAGCTAGGCAGGAAAACTAAACTAAATGCTGGGAGAAAGAAGGTGGAGTCAGAGACACCATGGAGCTGCCAGAGAAGAAAGATGTGAGCTGCCAGCCGGAACCTTGCCAATAGGCCATGGACCTAAAATATAAAATAATAAAAATGGGAGCTAGCTAGAAATACGCTTAGCTGTTGGCCAAACAGTATTGCAAGTAATACAGCTTCTCCCAGGCTGCATGACAGGTGAGCAGGTATATGTCTGGGGACAGCCACCTTTCACCCCTAAACAGCAGTAGGCTCCTGTAAAATACATCCTGGATTCTGGGAGTGTGTCTCCCTACCTCATGGGCTAATGTGTATGTCCAGGTTTGCAGGCTTTCAGTCTCCATCTCTCATACACTGGGATTTGGGTTGGTGGCAGATCCTGAGCTGGAGACATGTGTCCAACAGAATCTGCCCAAATTCTTTGCCCAGGTTGTCTCCCTGCTCCTGGGAGCCACGGGCCAATGCAAGAGTTCCCCTGCTCTGGCACATAACTCTCTGATCCTTCAAGGTGGCAGGCACTCCATGGAATGGCTGTCACAAATGTCAGCAAAGCCTTGTCTGGGAGTTCAGCTGTCCTTCCAGCTGAGTGCTTACCTGGAACTTGTCCACACACCAAGTACCGCAGCAGACAGGAGAGTCTGTGTGAGTCTTATTTAAACTCTACAGAGACCCACACATTCCCTGGCAGAGACACTGCCCCATGCCCCCAGAGGGGCAGCAGCTGTGTCTTGTCACAGAGTCTTCCAAACAGAGAGATGGAGGGCCTGCCCCATTGTGAACCTGGCTTCCCAGCTGTGCCTAGAAGCACCATAGGGATCTCCAAGGCTCTGGCTCCTTGCTGGCAGAGGCCCTGGCCAAGTGTGGCAGCTGTCAGCAGCCCCTGCATGTTCCCATTCATAGGAGAGGCACTACTCCTGCCAGACTGGCTATGCTACACAGGCCAGTCCAGAGACAGCCTCCTCTCCCTCAGAGCCCAGTCTGCTCTTTCTAACTGGGGTGAGTATCCACCAACATGGACAGCTCATGTTTTCCTGCTCAATCAGAGGACACAGCCAGAGTCAAGCAGAAATATCCTTCCTGCCTGCTTCCTGCCCAGACTAAGATGCAAATGAGCACAGGTGACAGCAGGGCCATTTACAAATGGCAGACACAGTGTTGCCTGTGGTCAGACATGGCCTGGGTCTAGCGAGTGCAGACTGGATGCCTCCACCTGGAAGAAGAGGCATTGGCTCCAAGTCCACCCAGGGTCCTTCGGACCCTTGAGTGACTTTATCCTCACTCATAAGGCCATCAACAGAGCAGCACCAAGGGGAGGGGGCATCATGCTAATTTCTACACAGAGTCTGGCCATAGTATGGAGTCCAGACACTCACTAGATAAACAAGGATGCTCAGGGTTCTTTGGGAGGGCTCCTGAATTTCTGGTCATGACTGTGTGGATGGGAGAACTGTGTAGAATATGAGCAGGCAGAGTTGTGTCCATCCATGTCTAAGATTGCCCTTACCAGTGTGAGGAACGATGTGAGGGTCCTTCCTCTAGGACTCTAGGCTCTGTGAGCTCCTTTCTGCCACTCCGTATGTTCCTCTATGATCTCCTTTCATCTGTGGCTACTTTTCTGTCAATCTCAAGCTAGCATCAGACTTCTAGGGCACACTAGCCGCCTATGCCAGGCAAGTTCATTACTGGATTCCTGTCACCCTGCCTTCATTAAAAACGCCGTTCATGGCACCATGGCATGAGTTCTAATGGCATATTCATGTCACATTTGATTCTGCCCGTGGGTGTGGACTTGTGTGTCATCTGTCTACTCCCCATGGGCCACTCACCAGGACCCACGTTGTAAGCCTCTTTTGCTCACTGTTATGACACTGTCTGTAGCCTGGAAGGTATCCAAGGACATCCGGACAGAGCTGGTGGCAACAACCCTGCAGACATTGCAGTGATGGAGGGACGTTTGTCATCTTGTCGCTTAGTCACACAGAGAGAGTAGACCCAGTTTCTCAGATGACTCTCGTGATCGTGTGTGGCTTTTCTCTCTCGGTGCCCAAAGCTAGAAGAGGAGGAAGCAGCTCTGTTTTACTGCCCCAGTCAGGGGGTAAGGGTGGACAGCTCTGCACCCAGAGAAATCCACCCATGTCACCTTAGTCTTCAGGGACATTCAAAGATGAATGGACTGGAAGGACAGAAGGCTTTGCTGGTCAAAGGAAATTCTCAGTGTTTGGTGCCTCATCCTGTGGGCACCTCATCTTGTGGGTACCTCATCATCTTGGGCCAAGTTCACATTCTCATGATGAGAAACCCAGCTGGCCCTCCATACTTTCTCCTCAAGAGAGGTGTACACTGGAGGGTTGTTGACTGAACCCCAGTTGACACACGTGCTCCTAAAGGGGCTCCCTGAACACACCTGCCTATGAAGCAATGCACAGGGTGTTCTTTTTAGAAATTGCTATAGCGGACATGATGGCATATACTTGTTGACTCAGCTACTTGGAAGGCTGTGGTGGGAGGATCCTTTGAGTCTAGGAGTCCACCCAAGGCTAGCCTGGACAGCACAGAGACCCAGGGAATACAATACTATCTTGCCACATTTGGGGATCCTGTTGGTGTTGCCCATTGACAATTTAGACCATTAGGACTTGAGATGCTTCTTCCTGCACTTACCCAGTATCACCCAGGCTTATATGGACTTAAAGTCCCACACTCATAGCCTATCTATACCCGTCACACCTTAAACCCTCTGGGACAGACACTTGTAGAAGCTGGAAATCATTGTCCATCCTTCCATTCTTTCTATGTAAGAGAACATTGATGTTTATTCTAGAGACAATAGCGGGTCCCTCAAGAACTTTACTCCGCCACATTGTCTAAGTGAGTGGCACCATTCTATCCAGTGAAATAGTCAAATGTACCTTCTCAGGCTCTTCAGACTTCCTGATCAGAGTGCAGTCCCCTCCCTGATTTTTTCTTTTTCTGCCTTTCTGTCGCCATATTGAGGACATGTGTATCATATCTGGAGGTACAACAATCACTTGTCAAACACAAGAGAAAGACCCAGAAAATCAGTGATGTTGGCTTTAATGTCTTGAGGCTACGAAACTAGACTTAGCAACTTCATGTTTCTCTCTAAATGGTGCTAATGAAACCTTCACTGTGTCTTAGCCACCGTGTTGAGACACTGTCATTTGCACCAACTTCCGCGTAGGCAGTTGAAAGAACTCCCTTCTGTCCGTGGAGCAGGCTTGGAAATGCCGGACCTCTCAGAAGCAGCTGTGATTAATTCAATCCTGTGCACTGGAGAAGTGGGTGTGGCTTTCCATTTTACAAAGCAGGATTCATTATCGTGGGGTTTGTCTGTGTTTCCCAGGATTGCACGCTTGTAAACAGCAAAGCCCAGATGGATGTTAACAGCATTTCACTGGCTTGAGGGTGCTTGTGACAGAGCTTATCTTGCAGGGACCTAGAACTAGGAGCAAAACCAACTGTGCTTGCTCACCAGTGTACTGGGGATGAACTTCATCTGCATTAGGCTGTTAGGCCACAACAGAGTGCACCCTAGAGCGATGTCAGTGGCATCAAGTCAGAGAGCGGGGAGATTGTCTAGGTCCTAAGGACACCGATGCGGATCCTAAAGAGTCTACACTGGCAGATGTTGCTGACCTGGCTTCTTCCTGGTGTGGAGGAATACTTGTTCACAGTTCTGGAGTTGCTGGTTAGATGGCAATTGGACAGGGCAATGAGGAGTGAGAGCCTCAGGGCCCTGTGGAGGAGAGTGCCCACATTTTGCATTCAGTGAGGACCCTGGCATTTCTTTTTAACCCTTCCATATTTTGTTAAAGAGTGAACTACCATAATTTAAAGCACTGAGTCTGCTTCGGAGTTCCCTTATTCCTGCCAGATGCGGTAGACGAGGGCCTTAAGCCTGGGCCCATCTCTCCCAGGGCAGTCTGAATACAGGAGGCTCCCCGCTACTCCTGGTTCCCTGCAGGAAGAAGCACAGCCTTGGCAAGGGGAAGGTAGAGATCTGGGCCTCAGTCCTAACCATCTCCTCGTCTGCCAGTGTTGCACTCTAGAGGCGATAGCTGGATCTGAACATGCAAGGGAGGAAATGTCTTCCTTCCAACCAAGCACAGACCACAGAGCAGGGAGCTGATGCTGGCCCCTGGGGGGCTCTAGAAGCCTCACTACAGGTAGCTCTTCAGGGAATAAGAGGAAAAGAGTGAGGAAGACCCCCTGGGAAGAGATACTGGGCATTCAGTTCACCAGCCCTTACAGATGCCAGGATCCCATGACACTATACAGATCTCCCACCCTCTGTTGACCAGAGTCTCTATGCCCATTTCCCTGCAATGCCAGTCTCCCAGCCTGGTCTAGAAAGCCATAAGCCAGCTCTGGGGCGGGCTGAGTAGGCTCTGTGTCCTTGGGCAGGGTCTTCCAGCTGCCACTCACAGATAGTGCAGGAAGCACTAACCCCCAACCCCCGGGACTGAATTCAGCAGCTCTGAGGTAAAGCAGTGACAGTACCTTATTTGGTAAGGTCTATTTTCAGCCTGTTCCCACAGAGGAAGCATGGCACTGGCAGGCGTGGGCTGCCCCTGATGAGGGGCCTGTGGGGACTTGTGAACCCTGCAGAACCTGGATCACCCCGACACCCATGCAGGTGCCCCCAGTTGGCCCAGAGAGCCCCCAACCCAGCTGCCTGAGTCTGGCTCACCCAGAGTCCCCTAGAATCTACAGTCCTAGCTGTTCCTGAGTTCCAAGGAGGGCCACCTTCAGCCCCATGTTAGATACAAATCCTTGGTCAGTAGTTTCGAGTAGGCATGTGTATAAAGAAAATGGCACCATTTTCAAACTAAAAAGCCAAGGTTAGTGATGGGGTGGGGGGTGGGGGTGGGGGGCTGAGCAAGATAGCTGGACTTGTAGACCTGGAACCAGAATTCAAACATGACTTGCTAAGGTGGGTGGAAAGAGTCTACGAGCCAGAAGACCACAAAAGCTACTGTGAGATTCTGTCTTCTTGTAATGACGGCACAGCTTCACCCCTCATAACTCAACAAGACCTGAACAAGGATGGCACAAAAAACATGGTAACCCAGAAGGGTAAAATACCACGGGGTGGGGGGTGGGGGCTGGAGAGATGGCTCAGAGGTTAAGAGCATTGCCTGCCCTTCCGAAGGTCCTGAGTTCAATTCCCAGCAACCACATGGTGGCTCACAGCCATCTGTAATGGGGTCTGGTGCCCTCTT
>NC_022017.1:23955931-23982444 GCF_000317375.1 Microtus ochrogaster | reverse complement strand
ATAAATAAATAAATAAGTATTTTTAAAAATCCCACAGGGTCCCACCCTAGACAAAGAGCTAACTAAAGACAGAGACTGGGAAAAAAAGTTTTCATCAGGGATGAGCCCCTTAATTAGCTATCCAATACCAAGTGGTCTGCTCTGAAATCATATACATACAAACAACCTTAATGGACTTGGTAAGTTGTATTTATATATCCAGGCACACACACACATGTACATAGGTTTATATGTATATGTATCAATAACAATAGAAACTAAAGAAAAAAGTTCATAAATTTGAGAGGAAGCAAAAGGTTATGCGAGGTATTTGAGAGAGAAGAGGGAAGAGAGGAAATTAAAAAATTAAAAATGCCACTTCTTGCCCAGGAAGGTCCTGGTCTAACAGAACTACAGGACAAAGACTAAAACACAAACCGTGACCTTCTCTCTGCCTTACCTAGGGCTGCTGAGGCAAAATGCCATGAGTGGAGCCCAGGCAACCACTTTTCTGTGTCAGCAATTGACCCGTCTGTGGACAGAGTGGCCCAGTCTCCATGCTGGCATCTCTGCCAGTCACTGTAGGTGTCCTATTGTTAAGGCCAGATGCCCAGAACCCTCAGACCTTCTCACCTCATGGGAATGTGAAAGGCGGTTCATCCACAAAGGGGATCAAATGCCATGAGGTCTCTTGGGCACTCAAGGCTGTGGCAGAGCAGGCAGCGAGATGACTCTTCAGGTTTGGCCCGGAGTCTCCAACTGCAGCTGTGAGGCCAGGCCACTTTTCCCTATAACCCCTGAGGCCATGTGCACAGAAGCAGGAGATTCGGGTTATTTCTAAAGGGAAACAGGACGCTGGGACAACCACAATGCTAAGCTGCTCTGCTATAGAAAGTGAGCAAAAGAGCTCAGAGGATTAAATTCTGCTCTCAATGCCCCCCCACCCCTGACCCTTCTGGAGAACCACAGATCTGACCACTCAGATCAGCAGCTTTTCCCTGGAAGGATGCGATTGGACAAGGCCCGAGGTTGAGTAAGAAGCCCACCCTCATGAGTAGTCAAGGCCCTGTGCAGTGGGTGGAATGCCCTCATACAGCATGAAGGTGGCTCCAGACAGGAGCAGAGTGGCCTGTTAGTCCAGCCATCACTGGACAACTCTTCTCAGTGGTTTCGGGGCTAGAGCTCTTCTGGATCCATATCTTGGATCAGATGTAGGTCTAAAATGAGCCCTGACTTGTACAAGGATCAGGAAGGTGGGATGCTGCAGGTGGGATGCTGCAGGTCCTGATGGTGATCGCAAATGCTCTGCACTTGGGGAAATGAAAGAGAGTGTTTCATGTATACCTGGGTCATTCCTGGTATTATCTGGTAATCTCCCTCTTTCCATAAAGGCTATCCATGACAATACAACTTCTGGCATTTTGGTCACTCATGCTCAGGACTTGGGAACACACATCTAGCAGTTATCCAATGATCTCTATGATGGACAGTGATCTCTGGCACAATGGTGATGAATCTGTAGTAGTTGGGTGGACATTCGCTTCCCCAGGTAAGCCTTGTATACAGGCTTCCTTGAATCTCCATAGTGACACAATGAGGAAGGGTGTATTGATCTTTTCTATCTCAGCAGACAAGCTGCTCTGAAGATCAGCAGCTGTAGATTAAAGGGTGTGGTACCTCTTTTACTATGGCAAGTATGGTAAATCCTGAGAATGGCAAGTCCTGAGGTCTAACAGAATTCGAGGTCAGTACAATTGACAACACTGCATTCTGTACTTGAAATTTGCCAGGAAGGCAGATTGCAAATATTCTAGAAGACAGGGAGTTCCCTGAGCTGAGAGCTATGGTAATCAGTCCGATTGTGACAGCCATTCCATGGCACATCCAAATATTGCAACACCATGCAGTACTTCGTAAGTGTATATAATTTTATCAACTGTAACTAGATAAAGCTAAAGGGAAAAGGCATGGAATTAGAAGACACATATAAACCACTTAGGTTGTCATCCGATGTTCAGGATGAGAGCAGTGATCACGTGGAGATGATTCTGATAACATGGAGTGTCTTCCTCCCGTGATCACCTTCATCTTTGCCTTCATCAGCAAGACACACAGCCAACGAGCTCCTAGGCTGTTTCATCACAAACAGAGAGCCTTGTCATGGCCTTCAGGCAAGCTTTGCATGGTGGGCTGTTTTCTGTTCTGGGAAGGGACACTGTCCTCACAGCGTGCAGTTTACCCTGATAGGTGGCAGATACCCTTGTTGCTAATGCCTCAGTGCCACTTGGCTGCTGATTCTGTTTAGCACGCACTGGCTCTATCCTGAGGTGTGGTACGTCTGCCAGAGCTCCTTTTCAGTCCCTGGGGAGTGCACACTCACCTTTGCTGAGAGCTACATTTATTTTTATCTGTTATTTATTCTCCTGACTCATGAAATTGCACCCTTCAGGATGCCAGTACAAAATGCTAAAAAAAAAAAATTAGCAAAAATGCATAAAGTGGATGAAAGATGTTGGGCTTCTTTTATCTCCTGGAATACGAATTTGAATAATTTTACTTTATGATCCCAGGAGAAAGAATTAAATAAAAAGTCAGCACACACACTCTCTCTCACATACACACAAGCAAACCTCTCCTCCTTCAAACTTAAATTTAAAAAGCAAAACAACAAAAGCCACAAACTCTTGGCCCAACACCAAGGAGCTGCTGCTGTTCTGAGAGAAGGTGATGAGAAAGCCTCTGGACAATCTTACAGATGAGACAGTCTGATCTTCAACACAGTTTAATGCCACTTGTGTACGGTGGCAGCCAGCACATGGGACCCTCTGCCCTTGCCATCATTTTTTATAAGGACTGGCTACACTAAGTCTGCTGCCCAGCCTTGTGCAGGTGGTCAATGTACTTGGCCCAAGGTCAGGGAAGCTCCTCGTTACCCAGAATCTTTTCCACACTCACTCACCCAAGGCCTCAAAGGCCCAGTGCCAGGGTCTCATCTTTACTGCATGTAGAGATGCCAAGGATATTGTGCTAGGGCTCTATGTTAAGGCCTGAGAGAATAGAAAGAGATGATGGAATCACGTGACACCAAAACAGAGACCTCCTGGGACACAATCAGTGAAGCAGGTCCCTTTCCAAGGCAAAAAGAACCATGAGGTCACCCAAGGTCACCTTTCTGAACTCTCTTCCCAGAAGCATCCCGCATAGGGCTCAGAGGAGGTGAGTCTGGATTCTGGTGGGTTGCACATGAAGGTAGCATGTCGATAAGATGTTCACCAGCATATCCGAAGATGGGGCTGCAGACTTCTGGGAAGGGAGTTCTAAGCTGCACTCCGCCCACTGTTGATATGGACAAGAAAACCCATGTGGTCATAGCCTAGAGTGGCTAGAGGCACTGGAAAGCAGAGAAACCCCAGAGCTGGCAGAAGACATGTCTTGATTACTTGCAGTTGGAAAAAGGTGAGGAGCAAGGGATAGTTGAAATCAGAATGGAAGGTGTCTTGGGGACCTTCTATGAAACAAAGGACCTCTGAGCCTAGAAGACAACTTGGTTTGTCCAAGGACAGGTCCTGGTAGATAAGCTGGAGGCTCCATGGCCCCCATGTGGCTATGATAAGCTCTGGCAAGGCTGGGCACTTCATTTACCTAAAGTAAGACAGGACAGACACATAACCTTAGCAAGGAAGCTAAACAGAAATAGGAAAACTGTGTCAGGCAATGTCCCTAACAGCAAAAACTAAGGGGAAGTGTGTGTGAATGGGGAGGGGGGGTTCCCGTTTTTGCTTGGGAACCTCATTGTCTTGGACCAGCAGGGTGTTCTGGATCCTTCAAGTTTCTTGCCACCATCTTTAGGTCATTTCAAAAGGTCATTCCCAGGCTCAATCCATCCACCTGGCCAGTGATGACCCACAGGTCCGGGATGAATCAAGGAGTCTACTATGGCATTCTCAGCAGGAATGAGTCCAAACTGGCAATGTTTCTGCCAAGGAGGTGCCCGCTGAGGGACTAGACAGAGGCATGGGGCTGGGAGACCGAGAAATGGGGCAGAGAGACCTATCATGGGGCTGGGAGATGGAGAATGGGGCTGGGAGACTGAGAAATGGGGCTGGGAGATGGAGAATGGGGCTGGGAGACTGAGAAATGGGGCTGGGAGAGCAAGCCTGGGGCAGAGAGACCTAGCATGGTGCTGGGAGATGGAGAATGGGGATTGGAGACAGAGGCATGGGGCTGGGAGATGAAGACATGGGAATCAGAGACAGAGTGTGGTGCTGGGAAGCTGTGGCTCCTCCACCTGATGTTCTGGTACTTTGGAGCCCATGGTGAAGAGACTGGTCCATCTGAAAATATCTCATGGGAAGTTGGTTCTTCCCAGAGACTGCATGTCATGGCCTTAAGTGATCTGCCATTCCTTTCAGCCTACTACAAGACCCATCTTGCATCCTTAGCTGCTCTTTGCAGCCTGGTAGAGTGACAACCTCGATCTCCCTCATGGGCTCATCAACTCTCTTCTGATGAATGACTTCTTGTGATGCACATTTCCAGGCTTGTGCTCTTAGAGAGCCTCTGGATATAAACACTAAAGTATGTAGGTCCCAGGCATCTTCCACAGGCCACTGATAGTGGAGTCTCTGACCTTGTGTAGCTGCTACCCACTATGGCTGCACAGACAGCTGTCCCGTGCACAAACAGATATATCAGAGCTGTGATTGGCTGAGTGGCATGGGGAAACTGATGAGGGTATGGGTGGTGGTGGTGGGGGTGGTGGTGGTGGTGGTGGTACAGGAGTGGGTGTGCCAGGGATGAGCTGACCTGGGGCTAGGGATAGACAAGAAAGGTTGGCAGACAGCCAGTGCGTTCTGAGGTTGGTGAGGATAATACAGGGACCCCTTGCTGAGGCTACCAGTGGCCTGGAGACAGATACCAGCCTGATTCAATTGTCAATTCCTAAGCAGAGAACGTAAACTTCATGATTTTGAGGAAAGAAGACCCAGGCCAGGCCACCTAAGTCTCCCAAGTACACAGAAGAATATAAAAGATGTTGTACAGCTTGGTACGTGATAAGCTAGAAGCCACATCTTTCCCTCTAACCTTGTTGACTGAGGTGAAGGAATCCGAAGGAGAGGCCTCTCTATACATCCATGTTGTTTCTCCCAGCTGGAGTCAGACAAGCCCAGGATGAATCCACCACAATGTGACCAGGCTAGTGATGGCGAGTGTGTGGTCAAGCAGTCTTGGACTCATCTCATTTATGTAAGAACCAGGAAGGGATACTGGAATGGGATAGTTGAGTAAGTATACATGGGTCAAATAGCCAACGCGTGGAGCTGAATGCAGACCTTGGACCATCAGAGTGCTCAGCAGGATGCATGGCAGCCTTTGTGGGAAGATGCTAAGTGTCTCTCAAGATTAACAGCATTAATTAGATCTCCTGTATTATTCAGTGTGATGTCGCCAAGGGCTCCATGCTGGAAAGGTGCTAACTCAGAGTTCTTCCCCCATCTTCCTTCTTTTTCCACCGGACAATGGAAGCCCCTAGTTTCAAACGTAAGAGATATAATCATCCGGGGAGTGTAGTATTCAGAGGCTTCCCTACCCGGGTCACCTAGCAGAAGGTGAACTGAGAGGTGCTTGAGAGCAGTGGGGATAGCATGGGAAGAGCCAGAGCCAGCTCATGGGGAAGCATCCAGGCAGCAATGTCACTGCACCAGGTGACAGCCCTCTGGATTGAAAACCACCCAGCCAGCTGCCAATGATTAAAAGGTCAACCTCCCTCCCTTCTAAGACTTCTTAAATTTTAGATGAATTCAATCCATCTGTAACCAAGCATCCTCTCACTGACAGGTACATTGGGATTGGGACAGGGGCTGTATATCGTGCGCCTGGGTGGGAGGACAGGTCTAGCCGGGCTTTGAGGTGGAGGAATTTGGGCAGAGTTGGCGCAAGACTGACTCGATGGCCGAAACACAGACTGTGTGGCTGGCTGTGGGGAACTCTCTTGAAGTTGCACGGTACCAAGCAACCTAAGCAGACCCAGGGGTCTTGGCCTCTGCCTTGTAAAGTGAGGGCATTAACAACTTACAGGGGCTGTTTTAGATGCCTTGGGAGTTTTGGCCACCTTTCGCCTCCCAACACTGCTACAGAGGTCCTTCACATGAGCTTTTACATACCACATCTAGGTTTACCCTTGATGCTGGGGCAGTTGACACTGAGGTGTGGTAGAAGGTCAGATACTGAGCACCCACAAAAGGCACCAGATGACCCTGCTGTTGTGGCCACATGTTCAGAAGGACAGAACATCTCTCTGTGCTGAGGCTCTGTGGTAAATAACTCGCAAAAGGCCATTCTACAGGACCTGAGGTACCTGAGGTTCAAGTCGGTTCCCATCTGACTTTCTGAATATCAGTGGGTGATGCTTCCCATCTGGACCATTGCAGGAGTCATGGAAGAGTCCAACTAAGGACAAGAATGAAATGTGTGGCCCCAACTAACAGTTCATGGTGTCACTGGCCTTGTGGCAGTAAAGCTCTTTAAATTAGTATCATTGAATCCTCAGTTACCTTGGTTAGAATGCAAAACAGGAGCAAGAAAAAAATAGAGCCTTTAGGCATGTTGACTTCCCAGAGCTGGGGCCTGTGTGATGCAGAGAAACAATAGGAAATTAGCCACAGAGCCACTTCTAGAGCCCCAGCTTCTAGAATCTATACCACGACACCAGGTTCCTGTCATATACCCAAGTATTCATCACCCAGGAAGGGGTTCACCCTGACAACAGGGATCGGAACATGAGGATGGAGAGCAAGAACTTCAGTGAACCTCTCCTTCTCATAGATCTTCACCTGCATGGCTTTTTATTTTGTTTGGTGAGCTTGAGATTACCTAGGGCTGTCTAAGGGACCATGAGTTTGGAGAGATCTGTTGGAAGCTGGCAGATAACACAACCAAAGAGAGTGCCTTCTACTCCCAGAAACAATAGCTCATAGTTCAGAGGTAAAGGATGGGGCCCTGTGAACCCCTCCTAGTTCCTCAGCTTATTATTGATAGTCTTGTGTGGGTCCAGTGCAGACAACCCCAGTTGGGAGGCAATAACTGGGATGGTTGTGCCGAGTGTCGGCTGGGGGACTTATAATTGATGCTGAGCTGAATTGGCAGAGCAACAAACTCCCCTCTGAAAACTCATGCTAACACTCAAAAATGGAAGCCATTCCCAGTCCTACTCAGAGGAGCCTCTCCCTACAAAGAATGGCAGGAAATTTAGACTCGCGCCTGCCTACGATGCAAAGAATAAGTGACAAGTGGTGGTTGTGGGTACAAATCTAAAAATGACATTTATATCCCTCCCTCTAAGGCTCGGGGAGCACTGTAGAAGAGAGATGGGGAGCCTGGAAGAGTACAGAAGAGAGGAGGATGGGAAAGATGGTAGAGTAGAGGGCTCTCCACACAGTGATGGAGTTTAGCCGTACAGTTTCACTACACAGCTCCAGGCTGTCATTATCCCCTTGCCTCGGCCCTACGGTGCTGGGGTTGCAGGCATGAGCCTCTCCCCTGAAAAATACATGGGTGGGAGAAAACCTCCATTCTCTGATGACAGCCCCAGCCCTAAAGACAGTACACCCTACTCCCAAGAATAATCCATAGCTGAGAGTTGAAAGGTAAACGATGGGACCCTGTTTAAGCTCCTAGACTTCGCTGCTTCCATCTCAGACCAGCACCACTTGTAAGGACACGAGGGGCCTGCTCTTCAAGCTCACTGCAAAGACACCAAGCTCTCAAAGCTCTACAGGCACCCCCTGATGGTATGGGACCATGATCTGTATTCTGTCAATTATATTTTAAATAAACACTGATTGGCCAGTAGCCAAGAAGAAAGTATAGGTGGGACAACCAGACAGGAAGTAGAGGTGGGTCAATGAGAACAGGAGAATTCTGGGAAGGAGAAAGCCCATTTCTCTACAGTCCTAACCAGCCACAGAAGAAGCGAGATGTGACCACCTTGCTGAAAAAGGTACTGAGCCACGTGGCTAACATAGACAAGAATAATGAGCTAATATACATTATAAGAGTTAATAAGAAGCCTGGGCTAATGGGCCAATCAGTTTATAGTTAATGTAGACCTCTGTGTGATTTCTTTGTTACTTAACAATTGCGAGAACTGGGCAGGACAGAAAACTCAGACAACACCCGGATCTCTCGAGCTCTGCCACGTCTGTGAGCAGAGTTTTGATAACTGGAGCTTTGGGTCTCAGTCATGACTGCTCACACTAATTGATTCATCCTTAGTGGAGAGGGGCCTGAAGAGGACCCTTTCAAGGGTGAGCAGGTGCCTCTATTCCAAAGGGGCCCCGGCAGCCACCTGCAGAGCCAGGGGCTGCGGGGCATCATTAGTCAAGAGGAAAGCAGTGCAACTTGAACTTGAAAATCATCAGAGAACCAGAGCTTCAAACACCTCCCCAGAGACTCAGCTTCCCTTTGCTAGCCTCCTAATAAGGAACAAGGTATGTTTAAAACAAAACCAAAAATTAATTAATTAATTAATTAAATCCTAGAATATACATTTTTCTACATCTCTGTAAGATGGGCCATGTCCTTTAATCATTCAACAGCATATGGCTCGCAGTTCAGGAACACACAGGTTGAGATGGAAAGGGCTGTGCAGGTAGGTGCCACGTGAGCATCGGAGTCTCTGCCATCAGCCAAGCTACCTTCAGGTACCTTCTTCAGAAGCCGTGAGAACCACCAGATGCCAAGCAAAGGTTTTTGGCTTTCAGTGTGGGTGGGGGAGGAAATCAGATACATTCTGTGGAGGTAGGGGAGCAACCAAGAGCTGAAGAGAGGTGGCATCTTCAGGTTGAAACTTCTGTTGCCTGTGGTTCCCCAACAGCCAAGCAGCATGCTGCGGCTCTCAGGTGTTCTTTCTGACCCGGCTTAAGAGGAGGGTGGGTCTGAAGCCATGCAAGACACTCAGTACAGAGAGGAACTCTTGGAAGGTGCTCACTGGGGAGAGCTGAGGATGCCTGTCTCAAGCCAGAGTAGCTTTGATGGATGATTTTGGAAATACACAGAGTTTCCTGCAGGAGTTGGAAGGCTTATGCTTGAAATATTGGTTTTTGTCTGATTTGAAAATAATTATCCAGATAAATATTAATCTTGGATGACAAAGCATATAAGAAGCACAAAGGATGGCAAGAAGGAGGAAACCAGAAACATGTCCACAGCGGAATCCGTGGGCTGACAGATAGACCCATCTTTGTATCTAGAGAACCTCACCCAGCCTCTGTCAGACCATGAGAACCTTTGGTTCACCCATCAGCTGCAGTTTGATCACCAGAGCCGCTTGTGTTTCACTGCTTTGCATTGGGAAAACTCTATAATGCCAACTGAACACAGGGCTCAACTATGGTGCCCTTGTCATCTGTGGGGAAGAATGTGACTTGTAGGCACAGTATAGTACAGGGTGCTGGTCTGCTCATTACACTGTGATCTAGTGCCACACACTGGGTAGCTTTGATCAAATGAAGCTTCTTCCTCAGAATTCTGCAGGCTGGGAGTTCTAGATCAAGGCTGTCGTGGGGCCAATATCTGATCACATACACACTACACATACACACACACACAGAGACACCCACTCACACACACATGTACATACATATACACAGACAGACACACACACATACAGATACACACAGACACAAAGACACAGACACACATACAGACACAATACTGAGACAGACACACACAGAGAAACACACATATAGACAGATGCAGACCTAGACACACAGATATACACACAGACTTAGACACACTCAGATACATACACAGACTCAGACACATACACACACACACACATAGACACCCACACAGGCACATACACAGACACTCACACAGACTCAGACACACAAAGAGGCACACAGACACACACAGTGACGTACACACAGACTCAGACACAAACAGAGACATACACACAGACACACAGACAGACACACACACATACGTGTTGGGTTTTAGATTCAACCTTTTCTTTCTTGAGTTCTCTTAGGGTCTTTTTTGGTCTCTTTTTTTCTCCAGCCTGCCCTCTCACAAAGAGGGAGAGAAGAAAAGGGAAAAAAACTTGAGGATCTGTCTCTCTTGAGAAGGCCACTGTATTTGTTAGCTTTATGTTATGGGGATGAAAGGTCAGGTGCAGGCTACTTTTCTCATTTTACCTTGTATTTGTGTGCATGTGTTTGTGTGTGTGTGTATGGGTGTGTGTGTGTGTGTGTGTGTGTGTGTGTATGGGTGCCCTCAGAGGCCAGAACAGGGTGCTTGAACCCTAGGAGCCATCTCTCCAGGCCTACTCAGGCTTCTTAAGAAAAAAAAGTTGGATACCTCATAGACTGGAGATGTTGGGTCATGGCTCTACTCTGCCCCAGTTCTTGTGAGCACACCTATAGTGGTGAGGATGACAGAATATCTGTCACCAAGGATGAAATGAGGGAAGAGCCTCCTTTAGAGCGGGAGGCACCTTCTGCCTCCAGGCACCCGGATATAAAGAAGCTTGCAGAAGCGCTGTCTTCACAGCCTGACAGTTTTGCTTCTTCTTGGAGAGTGGGTCTCTGACTCTTAGGACCCCTATCATCCCTTGTTGTCATCAGAGCATGCCTTCAGCCATCCAGTGTGCACTGAAGACCAAGAGGGCCCCAAGAATCCTCCAGCCTACAGTGCAGGGTTGGTACCGCTGAGGCAGCCAGCCTTGAAGACCGACAAGCTCCAGGTTCTCAGCCTCTCCAGTGTGAGATGACATTTTGGGATGCCCAGCCTGTATTCTATATGATATTCAAGACATTCTTTTATAACATATGTACATTCTGTCAGTTCCATTACTCCAAAGAGTTCAGAATCAGTTCTGTTAGTTCAAAGAGGTTACAAAGTAGGGATTGGGAACCACAGGCCCACAGGGCAAAAGGCCCTCATACAGGATGGAGCGGTAGAGAGGGTCATGATGTAGAACGTAGGATATTACATCATCCTGTTACAACATGTGTAGATGTTTCTCTGTGTCTATATGCATGATGCCACTCACGTTTGTGTGACGGTGTGAGGGCACAGATGGTCTGTGTTGGGAAGAGAACTGAGCTAGAGACTGCTTCCAAGCTTGGAAACAGAAGTTGTAGCTTCTAGAGGCCAGAAGTATAGCTATAGAGTCCAGATAAGGGAGCAGGGGTTGGCATTGAAGGTAGCTACCCTACTATAGAGGTGTACATAGAAAGGAGAGTCAGGGACGCATGCGCCTTGGAGGAAGCTCTGTCTTTGAAGAGGTTTACCGAGGTGCGGTGGGTAAGGCTGACTGCCAGGAAGAGTAGCGCCCAGTGATTCTCAGGAGATGTGGTGGTTTGTCTGAGAAAAAGCAATCATAGGCTCAGATATTTGAATGCTTGGTTCCCAGTTGGTAGAATTGCCAGGGAAGGATTAAGAGTTGTGGTCTTGTTGGAGAGGGTGCGTCACTAGGCATCTTAAAAGCCCATGCCAATTACCGTCAGTTCAGTCTGATTCCTACGTGTGGATAAGGATGTGACCTCTCATCTGCTCCTCCAGTGCCATGTCTGGTTACATGCTGCCATGATCCCCACCATGACGGCCGTGAACTCTAACCCTCTGCATCCATGAGCCCCAAACTAAGCATTTTCTATCATAAGTTGCCTTATGTATTGTAATTGTATTTTGTCATGGCGTTAGAAAAGTCACTAAGACCAGTGAACATTGCTGGTTGTGTGGGGAGAAGCCAGGAATGCTGCAGTCAGCCTCAGGGTGGTGCTGGTGCAGGCATTTGTGAAGTGGTATTTTATCACTGTGCTGATAGGGGCCCTTGGGCCAGGTGGGACAGTATTTTCCTTAAAAATCCAATGCCCAGCAGTGAGACAAGCCCAGGCCAGGGCTCATCTGTCAGGTCTAGAACAGCTACTGCCTGGAAACTGGACTTTTATTCCCAGCGTGGCCCCTTGCAATCTATTTTCATGACTAATTAACAGCTCTGCAGATCTGTTAGCTCCAGATACCAGATAGTTCTCACTGTTTTATGTAATCAATATTCTCTGTGGGCTTCTGATGTAGTAACCATGTTCTTGGCTTCACAGTGCTCTCAGGGCATTTTCTGTTTTTCTAAAGTGTATATATATTTACATGTATGTCTTCATGTGTATATGTACATACCTGTTTTTGCACTTATGTCTGTAAATGTATGCTTGTATGAGTGTGTGTATGTGTGCATGCTGTGTATGCTATATATGTGAGCCTGTGTGTGTATGTCTATCTGTGTGTGCATATGTATATAGGTATGTGTGTATGTGTGTGGGTTAGTCTGAATGTGTGTGTACATGTAAATGCATGGATGAAGGAACCTGTCAGGTGTGACCATCTGAACAGCCTTTGCTACTCAAAGGCATGCCACAGTTGATGATGGCAGCCTGGATCTCTGAGGGCAGAGCCTAAATCACTGAGGACAGCCGTCTAAAGTCATTTTCTTTTAGGCAACAGGGATGTTTTCACAGTCATCCCCTTTGCTCTGATTTTGTGACTCTTCATTGTTGGGTCTCTGTATTTATTTCTGCTTCTCCTAGTTGGATCTGTTAGGCTTTCTATATGGTGATTCATGGATTTAATTAATCCTAGAAAGTTCTTTGCATTATGTTCAACATTCCTCTCTCTGCTCCTCTCTCCCCTTTCCTCCTCTCTTTCCTTCAAACCTTGTCCCTATGAAGTCACATGTTGATGCGAGGAGCTTTACCTTGCTACCTCCCATCACCCAGACGCTTGCATTTTTCCACACCTAGGCTCAGGTGCTGCATTCTCGGGATTATGAGCATGCTCTCCCACTCCCCTTGTCCCCCGTTCAGCAGTTTAAACTGTACCCTGCTCGTGGAAAATGAAAAATAATTGATGTTTGTTGTGGAAAACTCTGAATAAAACAGGCCTGACCTCTCCAACAGTCTTCTCCCTTCCTATGTTGACTAAAATTGATTTCTTTCGTACACACAATTACTTATTGCCACGGTTCATCATTATTTGAAATAATAGAAGGTTAGATAACTACTTGGATTGTTGGCTTCCACTGAACCACACTCTGAAACACTGAAAAGATGGAGCCTGCTCCCGAGGATGAGCGAGTGAAAGAAAAACAGTCAAATCCATGGTTTATTTGTTTCAAGGTAGATCAGCCATGGTTTGTCTACTTTCTTGTTTGGGGGGGGGAACATGCATGGCGTGTGCCACAGTGTACATGTTGGTATAAGGGCACAGCCACTCCGTAAAAACCTCCTTTTAATGTTTATAAATTCATTTGATCAGATCTGTTCCTCTGGAGCAGTGATTCTCAACGTATGAGTTGCGTCTCTTAGGAGGATGAACGATATTTTCCCAGAGGTTGCATGTCAGATATCCTGAATGCCATATATCCACAACAGTAGCGAAATTACAGTTATGAAGTCACAATGAAAATGATTTTATGGTTGGGGTCCCCGATACATGAGGATCTGTATTAAAGGGTTGCAGCATTGGAAAGGTTGAGAACCACTGCTCTAGAGAATCCTAATAGAGTGGAGACCATTTTCTTCCCTAGCCTTTTTTTCTGTGGCTGGGGGGCTCCTAATGAAGGAGTCCAGGGTCAGATCTTCCCTGCAGCTACTCCTCTGCCTCAGTATAGTTTAGATATTGGAATCCCTAGCCTGTGAAGCAATCTGGGGGCAGTGCAAGCCTCTGCAGTCACTACATTGGTTTTTATGTACACTTTTACCTAAGCCTGCCACATATGAAGGTTTGATCAAAATTAACTTCAGAGATTGAGGAGATGGTTTGGTGGGTAAAATCCTTACTGCATAAGCATGAGCACCCAATCCCAGATCCCCAGCACCCATTATAAACTGAGCATGGTAGCACTCGATCCTGTAATCCCAGTCTTGGGGAAGGGAGCCATCGAGACAGGTAGATTCCAAGAGCACATAGGTCATCTGGTCTGTCCAAAACAGTGAGCTCCAGGGTCAGGTTCCCTGCTTCAAAACATAAAGCAGAGAGTGATAGAGGACACCCCAATCTCCACCTGATCACATATTAACAGGTAATTATGCCTTCCCAGGCATGCACGCACGCATGCAAAAATCTATTTCAACCTGTTTATACGCGAGGAGATGATTTTCCAGGTGAGGCAAGTCGCCTAGTTTGTTTCCTGAGGCTGTAAAATATACCATGACTAAAAGCAACTTATGAAGGAGAAAGGGGTTTGTTTCTACTCACATTCCCAGGCCACGGGCTGTCTTTGAGGGAAGTCAGGCAGAAACTGATGGCAGGAACCTGGAGGCAGAAACCACACAGGAATGCTGATTGCTAAGTTACTCGCTGGCTCATGATCGGCTACCTTTTCTTGTACAGCCCAGGCCATTCTGCCTAGGAATGGACCACTCCCGATGGATTGGGCCTTCCCACATCAATCATCCATCAAAACCAGCTCTTATAGACATGGCCACAGGATAACTGATCTGGGCAATTCCTCAACTGAGATTTTCCCTTCCCCGGTGACTCTAGGATGCATCAGGTGGACAATAAAAACTAACAAGCACCTTAAGGACATGTAGCCAGAAGCCCCTCCAGCCCTGTGCCACAATTCCCCTGTCTGTTTCCTCCCATGTTATGACCACTCAAGCACTGAGATATCTCTTTTCCCAGTTCAAAGTCTCCAGAATACACCCCAGCCCCGCTTACGGGACCAGTTCTCATGTATGAGCAAGACCCATTCGTCATGTTTTGGTGCCTCCGAGCTTCTCTGAGCACCAGGCACAGCAGGTGACATCCTACTTTGTCACTCTGAGAACCTGAGACTCAAAAGATCTGTAAGTAATTCATTTGTGATTACACAGTTTCTTAACCTGCTTGCTCACACCTTGAATTTTTTTTTCATGAGATCTTGATGCTTTTCATGATCCAGTTGTACATGGGAACATGGCCTGTGTCCAGGTTCTGTGTCCTGTTTGTTTGGCCACCTGAGATAGGTTCACTATAAATTTCAACATGATGCTTATAGCCAGGAGGGACTTTCACCATTCTGCAATTCAACGTCTAAAAGCAACTGTGCTTTTCCACCTCAGGGAAAGTTCTCGAAGAGTCCTAGCAGGCTTCAACGGAGGAATAAAATTTGATGAGTGGTGCTGGGGGCATAAAAGGGACCAGCCGTCACAGCCGACGACTCCGAGCTGAGGGCTGGCAATTGCTGCATCCTCGTTCCTTTCAGGCCTTTGCTCAATGGAGCCTCATCTGTAGTCTGTCCCTGATGGCTCCGTTTAAAACAGCAATCCAGCCTCAACCTTGGCCCTCCGCACAGCCCGGCATGCTTTATGTTCATCTGCAGCAGAGGGGCCACCCCGACACGCTGTATATCCTGCCTGCCACCCAACCAGAATGTCAATGTCTCAGCATTTTCCTGGAGGCGCCATTAATGTATTTGTGACACCAAGACTAATGCCCGCGATGCAAGAACTGTTTAATAAATATTTTAGTGAATGAGCGGCGATGACATGATTTACAGTGTGGGGCCTGTTCTCGCCAATATTTCAACTGGGATCTGTATCAACCTTTTGAGGCGAGAAGAGACAAATGAATGATCAGTGTTCAGACTGAATAGGAAGCAGGGGAGCCGATGGCTCAATTCTGCTGCAACTGGAGGCCTCCCTGACCCTAGGGGAGTAGGTGAGGTGACAGCCGGGTCCCTAGGCAATCTTCATAGCCTTGGATTCTACATCCTTCCTCAAGCAGGAAGCTGTGTTGGTCCTTTAGAGTGATCTCTGAGTGAGTTGGAGATGGATAGGGACTTTGTGCACAAATATATGAGACTCCGTATGTAAAATGCCTGCTAAGCTGCGTGTCATTGGTTGGCTATCTCTGAATTCAGTTGTGGGCATGCCCGGAGTCCTCTGTGGTGGGGAGAAAGATTGTGCAGTTAGGGAGAGTAACGATGACGGTGTTGTCAGCTCTTCCCTGGGCGGGTCCACCTGTGTCATTCCTAGGTGCTCCTTGGGCTGGATCATTGTGGCTTTACTTGACAATGTCTGTTCTTGTGAGCTCTTTACCCACTCCTGTTCACACCATGTCTTCATCTTCTGGGCATGCTCACAGTCAGTCTCCTTTTCCCTATTGTGCTCCCCTAAGCCACAATTTTCAGATCACAGTGCTGTTCTGTGCAGCCGATAGATACTCTAGTCACACAAAGTAAAGCCAGATTTTCTGTGCCATAGGGAGCAGTGATGATGTCAGTTTGGAAAAGGCTCAGTCAGTACAGTGCTCACTGTGCAAACCTGGGGACTTGAGTTCAAACCCCAGGGCCCATGTGAAAGAGCCTGGTCATGGTGGTACACATAATACACGTTTGTAATCTGGCTGCCGAGCAGTTGGAGATGGGTGAATGCTGAATGCTGGAGCCTCCCTGGCCATACAGACTTGTCATATTGTTAAGTCCTGGATGGAAGTGGGAGATCCTTGTTCAACAAGCAAGCCAAACAGCTCTGAAGGAACGGCAGCTGAGACTGCCTGGTGGCCTCCATACATAGGTGCTCACACATGTGCATTCATTTACACACAGATACAGACACATGAACACACACACATTCATACATAATGCACATGTACGCCCATTCACGCACACATGCACACACACGTTCATACACACATGTACACGCACATGGACACATTAGCCATCATACACTCTAAGCTAATGTGGAGAGTGCACACAGGTTTTGTGGTGACCATTTGGGCTGATCGTATGTGTCTCTTCCCACCTACTCAAGGGATGAGTCACTTGATCTAGCCCAAGTGGTGATGGAGGACAAAGCCCTCTGTAAAGTCCAGAGGAAAGTCCTCAAGTACCAAGTCTTGTCTTGTTACTAGCCACTGCCATTTGAGAGACAGCCAGCCCCCTGTGCAAGGCAGCTTCAGGGAGTCACGGGGCCTATGGAAAGCACAGCAGTGTGCTTTGCAAAAGGTTTTCTCAGACAGCTTTCCATTCTGTCCAACAGAACAGAATCAACACTTCTGTAGAAATAGGTTTATGACTACTGTGGAAATTTAAAACTGACAAATTTAAACCAGAGTGTGTCAGTGTTCAGTGTGTGTTCTTATCCTCCAAAATCCACGTGTTCAACCTTATATGCTTGCTCACAACACAAGTTATTTAAAACCCCCGACAGAGGATCTAAGAGATAGCAGGTCTAAAAATAAGATGCTACCTCACACACAAACACACTCATGCATTCCCATACTCACACATAACCATGCACACGCACATAAGCTCATACACGCACACACATACATTCACATACCCACACATACAAATGGACATACACATACATGTGCACACCCATTCTCAGATATGCACACCTGCATACATGTACTGCTACACTCACGCACACATACACACTTGCATTCGCAGGAACATATGCACACGTGTGCACACACAATTGCTCACCCACACTCACACGTGTGCACATTTACATGTGCATACCCACACTCACACATGCGTACCTACACACACACACACATGCATACACATGAATGCTCACATATACTGTGGGACAATGGTCTGTACCCTGTCCCTTGTAGCACTTGTAATTTAAATAAACCCAGTAGCTCAGGCTTCTTATTAATTAGTTCTTTATTTATTTATTTTTTGTTTTTTTGAGACAGGGTTTCTCTGTGGTTTTGGAGCCTGTCCTGGAACTAGCTCTTGTAGACCAGGCTGGTCTTGAACTCACAGAGATCCACCTGCCTCTGCCCCCCAAGTGCTGGGATTAAAGGCGTGCACCACCACCGCCCGGCTATTAATTAGTTCTTATAACTTATATCAGCCTATAATTCTTGTCTGTGTTAGCCACGTGGCTTGGTACCTTTTTCAGCGAGGCAGTCACATGTTGCTTGCTCTGTGTCTGGCTTCCTCTGTGTCTAGGTAACAACTGCGGACTGAAACTTCTCTTGTCCCAGAATTCTCATTGCCCCACCTCCACTTCCTACCTGGTCACCCTGCCTACACGTCCTGCCTGGCTGTTGACCAATCAGAGTTTATTTAAAATACAGACCATTGTCACACAGGACACATATAGATACACACCTACAACCACAGGTTCAACCACACATGAACACACTCCTTACACATGAACACACTCACACACTCCTTACACGTGAATACACTCACTCACTCCTTACACATGCACACACTCACACACCAGGCCCATGTGCAGCTCTGTTCGTATTTGGAGCATTAGCTGGTGAGACAGAACAGAATGGATCATGGTTTGCGTCCCATGTTGGAGCACACCATGGTTTTCTGAACCTTGGCATGCTTTGCAAGAACGTCATTATGTGTTCACAGCTTGCCAAGTTGGATGTCCCACTCTCAATGCAAGCAAGGCTTTCGAGCTTGTGAAACTGTGACAATGTTCTTGTCCCCGTGTGTTTCAAAGATTTGTTCTCCCCGAAACTTTATGTCACCGCGTCTCAGAAGTCGGGGTTTGGGAACCTGTTAGAGCGAGGAAGCCCCTGTGGGCTGTGCTGACGCACATGGCTGGTTCAGGAACCACTAAACCCAGTGGGTTTGGAGCATTCTTAGCAGGCACAGCCTTTATCGGTTTTTTCCTATTAAAATAAAATGATTCTGACAGGATCTGAATTTAGTGAGTTCTATTTAATAAGTTCTCTCTATCTCCTTGGTCAGAGTTATGAACCTCTAGGCTGAGCCTCAGAGCTTCAATCATTGCACTTTCTCACCCTTCTTTGTTTCAAAGATAGGGGATGTTGACCCCCATCCCCAGGCCTCATTGAGACACATTTCATCCTGGAATTCTGGGTCTCTAGGAGAACAGACCCTGGCTTCCAATCATGCTCAAGAATGCTTGTCAGAACTCAGCCCATCCTAGGCAACCTAGATCTGCGAAATTCAGTGGTGGTAGTGCCCCAGTGATACGTTAGCAGATGTGGGCTGGGTCTCAGGGAAACATGGTTGCTTCTGCTGTGAGTACTTCTGTCTTCATTTCTTTTCAACACTGTGGCATATTTGAATGAGGTCCACAATAGCCAATAATAAATGATAACAAATGTTTATTGCGCTCACTCACAATAGAAAGCTCCTGCTTCCTCTGCTCTGTGGGCACTGAGGTTGCGAACCGAATTCTTACCACCAACCAAGAGAAAGGAAGAAGAGGGACGAGCATGCTTCCTGTTTGTGCTTACCGAACCTCAGACCACACCCTAACAGGTTGGTATCTGAAAGGCTTTGGGTGAATGAATTCCCACAACACAACACCCAGTCTGGGACACAATTCTCAGGCACAGGGTCCTTGGAAGAACCTTTGTCTCCCAGAAAAAACACCTTGTTAATTTTTCCTGTCCTCACAGACCTTAGAATGCAGAACAAATGCTCCAGTCTTTCAGGGAGGAGGGTGAGTCCTTAACCCTTGGTTTTCTGTGTAGGAGAGAAGGTCAGGACAGTGCAGCCAGGAAGGCTGATAAGTCAAGGAGGCTGGGCATCTGAGCAGAACACCCAGGACTCCCCAGGTGAAGGTGGACAGGCTCAGCAGCATGCCACAGAGCCAATGGAAGCCTCTGCCTGCTGTTGGGATGCTGTTATTTATGTTTTTTTCTTGTCATCCTTCTCCCAAAACACACCATGCCTTTTTCTTTGTCAGCCTCTGGCAATGGGCATGCATTATTCACTCACACAGCATCCTGGGGAGCCCTGTCCTGGCAAACGCCCATCACTGTTGTATCTGACGGTTCACAGGGCAGCATTCCTTGTCACTAACGACATCGAATGCTGAGGTCTTGATGACTCTAGGACAGACCCTTGTTGCAAAGAGAACCCTGGATCCACAGTGAAGGTTCTGTGGGGTATCTTGCCCAGTTGTTAATAAATGAGAAAGGAGTCTAAAAATGGATGGCAAGGAGAAGAGGCAGGTGACACGTGGAAACCCATAATCTCCACTACTTCTCTACTGTTATGCAGAAATCAACTCAATGTTGTATTTTGCAGGTAACTGTTTCAAAACTGGATAAATCCTGTGTGTGCACACGTAGGCGCACCTATGTGTCTGAGTACTTGAAATTCCACATTGCTCTTCATAGGCACACAGGCACACACAGGAATACCCCGAGCAAAAGTGCTAACGGGTCAAATGATTTGTGTTGTTTACCATGGTGTTTACAATGCTGAGGATTTATGCCTCGGGTCTGTTTGCTGAGTTGCAGCATTAGTCCCCGGGGTTGCTGGAGAAAGGCGCTTACGCAAGGAAACAGCGACAGAGGCAGGGAGGAGGGACAGAACAGGTGAAAGGGGGGAGGCACTCGCCCATGGAGATGCAGTGCTCAAGGCCGAGGCCAGGCAGCTCTTTGCTCAGGAATGCAACTCCTCATCCAGGTCCTCTTTCAGAGCCTGGGAGCTGTGTTCCTCCTGGTGCTCAAAGGACTGTTCATCTTCAAACAACCAAGGAACAGATGCTTCCAGGTGGCTCAGGCTGGTCCTTTAGGGGCTGATGGGAATTGATTTGGAGCTGAAGATCTGAGATTCTCCATCATCCCCTGTTTATCTATGGTTCCCAGACTCCTTGGGGGGCACTGGACAGCTGCTGGTCAGGTCAGCAGTGTAGCACCCAGTGCTGCGGAGAGCCCCTTTGGAGAGAAACTGAGTCGGTTTGCAGAGGACATAACTTATCCATTTGCTTGCTCGGTCTCTCAGCTGGAAGGTATTACTTTGATGGTGTTACAGAAGCAGACAGAGCATCACCACATCGTGGTCCCCTCAAAGAGGTGCGAGGGAGGACTTCCTATGGAGGGGTGGCACTTGTCCTGCTGATGTGGGAAACTGTCACTCCACTCTGCTCTCATGTTCATGTAGGTATAAAAGTCACAGAAGAACCAACTTGAGTGAGAAAGAATGAACAGGTGTCTCCTTGCAAACCTGAGATTGGAAGAGCCTTGAGAGCCCCCTCCATGTCTAAGATGGGATGGCCTGGCCACACTGATTTGCACTCACAATAATTTTCTGTCACCAACATGTATGGAGGTGAACTGCTGGGGACAGTCAGCTTTCCTAGTTCATTTGTCCCCATGTCTGTCCATTCATCTGTCTGTCCATGCTTTAGTCCACATTTGTCTACCCGCCTTTTGGCCCTGCCCTCCAGCACCTCCATTCACCCACACATTACTGACTTCTTCCTTCTATTCTTTCAGTAATTCCTACCCATCTATAAACCATTAATCTACTCATCTGACCACCCATTCAACCATCTTTCCCCACCCACTTTTATCCATCTTTCACCCATTTGTTTAATCACTCACATCTAATCTCCTGACCAATCTATTCAATCATCCATCATTCATTTATTTACTAAACCACCCCCTACTCTTCTGCCCTACCCCCATGCATCTACTTACTGATTCTTCCATGCCTTCACCATCTACTCATCCGCCCACCTATCATTTCCCCACGCGTACCCTTACACCCATTCATCTACTTACTCCCCAGCCCATCCCTCCATATCTCTTCGACCCACTCATTTTTCCCTTGTCTTCACTCCCATATCCCTTCTTTCACTGATCAGTTAGCCAAGCTCTGTGAGATCCTTGACATTCTACCTGGTGAGTCTGGGATGGAATAAAAGAAACGTCTATCCCTGCCTTTCTCCTATAACAGAATTTATTTTGGAGACAAACTGACTTAATGCCGAGGCACCATATGGAGCTGATGCTTGGATGCTTCTCAGCCCAGCTGCCCAATGTATAGATGCAGTGATACAAGGATACCAGGATGCAGGGATGTCCAGGGCATTCATATGAATAATGAGCAAAAATGCCTATGGATGCCTAGAAACCTCCAAATCCCATGGGAGCTCAACATTGCTTGTCCTGGGTACCTACAAACAGACACCTGCCTTCTGCAGCTCTGGCCCTTGTGGGCTATAGAGAGGCACAGTTCACAGTGATGCTGGTGATTTTGTAGACATCCACAAAAACCACAAAGTCAAGTGGGCAAACCGTGACCCTCATGAATGGTGATGAATTAAAGGAGCTGTGGGGAGGCCTCTGAAAGCAACCCACCCCCACAAGCTTCCCTTCCTCTGGCCATGTGGGTCTTGACTTGCTGAGCCACTCAGGTCTTGGCCCTGCTTAGTCTGCTGTGTGCTTGATGTGGGAGTGATTTCTTTCTAATCTGTTGCTTTCATTGGTTAATTAATAAAGAAACTGCCTAGGCCCATTTGATAGGCCAACCCTTAGGGAGGTGGAGTAAACAGAGCAGAATGATGGGAGAAAGAAGCTGAGTCAGTGAGTCGCCATGATTCTCCCACTCCAGACAGACGCAGGTTAAGATCTTCCCTGGTAAGGCACCTCGTGGGCTACACAGAATATTAGAAATGGGTTAGATCAATATGTAAGAGCTAGCCAATAAGAGGCTGGAACTAATGGGCCATACAGTGTTTAAAAGAATACAGTTTCCGTGTAATTATTTCGGGTAAAGCTAGCCGGGTGGCGGGAAGCGGCCCGCTGCCCTTATTACATGTGCTCATCAGAATTTCTGGCGTTCTCTACTCCATATCCTCATCATTAAAGGGCTTTCCCTGCTTCTGCAAGGCTTCAATTAACATCACTCCCCATAATTGCTCTAGTACTAGGTCAGTCCTCAATGACTAAGCTGATCTTGTGACCTGCCTGAGCTTTGGGGATCACTTACAGCTGATAGCCAGCCTCCACAGGAGGAGCCTGCACTCCCCTCCTCCCCTCAACGCCTAAGAGCGGCTTGTGCTGTGTGTACAAATGTCTGACCCACATCTCCGTCTCCATTAGGCTTTGAGTGACAACTGTGATTATTTTTGTCTTTTGACCTCCCCCAAATTCCTTCTGTGGCTTTGGACAGGAACCGGGGCCTGAGACTGTTAATTAAATGAGTTTGCGTTCTCAACCTCTGGCTTGAGCTTTCCACTCCTGCCAAACTGCACGTCCTGCTGGAGGAGGGGCTTCATTCTCCTGACCTGACCCATGCCTAACCCTCATGCCAGCACAAACAGGGCACCAGACTGCATCTTCAGTTTTCTCTTTCTGGTTTGAAAGCCTCTGACCTTTGCCTTTTTGCTTTGCTTCACGCCCGTCATGTTTTCCAGTTTCATTTCTGTCCACCGACATGGCTCCTATGTTGAACAGCAAAATAAAACAGTACCTTTTCAGTACGTCATGTCTGGTCATCAATCTCAGATGGCAGAAGCTTGGGTTGGGGTCTGGACTTAGGGCGAGGTCCCTCGTCCTTGCTGGAGTGCTGGAAGAAAGGGAGGTGGATTGGCAGAGGAAGGGGTGACCTATGTACATGACAAAAGGCTGTGAGAAGCAGAAGGCTCAGCTGCCGATCCCGGGATACACATGGGGCATCCACAGTTACAGAGGCCGTTTATTACATGGACCACCATGGACATTAGAGTCTGTGAAGGGCATCCTGGGGTTGGCAGCTGATCCTCCACTCCTTCTGTTGAAATGCAAAGGAGACATGGAATTCAGCAAGGCCTCCAGGCAAGTAAACCACAAGCCTGGGATGGGCTACAAAGCATCAGTGGAGGGGCAGGCTACTTTTCAAGACCAGTGAGGTGGCAACATTTCCATCCTTTCCTGTAGGAGTACCCCCAAAAGCGGGCAGGGATGGATACAAGGAAGATGGGTTCTTATGAACAATTGCAATTAGAGGGTGAACTAATGGCCACTGTAATGGGAGCGTACCTTGTGACCTGAGTGTCCATAGCCCTGCCTACCATTTTTACAGATGACCCTAAATGCAGGAACCATGGGAACCTGTGGGACACTGATTCAGTTCCCATTTGATAACCCAAGTGTGTCAAGTGCCTGCAGAGGACGCCACAGTCTGCGAGGCTGAGGAGTCCCCAAGTTCTCATTCTCTTGGAGATATGTTTGTTTGTTTCCTTTGGAAGCCGGTGACAATGCTCTATCATTTTAAATTAAATTGTTCCTGTTGCGGTTGCATCCCTGCGTGTGTTTTAATTCATGTGAATCCAATCGCACTTCCCCCAGGAGGTTGCTTAATGTAGTGTCAAAGTTGAATAAATAATAAATAGGGCGCATCAGGGTTCCACGGCTGCAGCTCACGGATGCGCTGGTGGGATCTTCTCCAAGAGCGGCTGCCACTGAGGGAAGCAGCTAAGATTGAATAGCCTGGCTTCTACAGCTAGACCTTTTAAGTTGTCAGCTCAGGGCAGGAGGGAGCCCCTCAGGCTTCACACTTCTGTCATCTGACTTAGCACATGGGCCCGCTCTTCCCTGCTCTCTGTGCATGGTCAGTCTGTAGCTTCGGACTGGTTTAGATTTAGAAGAATCTGGGGCAGGATGCTGGCTGGGAATCTGGATCTCCTGTATCCAATCAAAGAACAGTACCTGACATATTTTGGTGGGACACTAAGAAAAGCTGGGCTTCACGCTATTGTGGGGAAGGTGGCTGGTGGTGGTGAGGTGGAGGTCCTGAGAACGGGGTGCCAAGATAGACATCAGCTCCCCCAAAAAGGGGAAGCAGGACTTTTCAGCTTCTGCTGGCTTGGTTACCACACTGAGTAGCTCAGCTACCACCCTTGAGCAACTAAAGGCTGGTCTTATGTGGTGAGGGGAAGACTGAGCTGCACAGTTAGGTCAGTGGTTACATGACCCTTGCACTTAAGCCTAGGGTTCTGTGTGTGGCTGGCAAGTACTTCAGAGAGGATGTTACCACAGTGAGTGCCAAGCACGTGGGGGAGAGACTCGTGGTAGATGGTAAATAGGACACAGTGGGTCCAAATTCACTCCGCTTCTGCCTGAGACTTGCCTGTCCTTCCTAGTTCTGAATAATAAACCCTCCAAACAGATTCTTCCCCTGGGAATGCAAGAGGCCCTCCATACCAACTCTATGCCCTAGAGATGATAGTACATACTTTTCAAGCAAACTTTAATCTCTGGTTGAGCCAGAAATGATACTTTAGGCAAAGACCTGAGAAAGTTTTGGGGTCTGCATGCTATTTGTTGTTTCAGAGGAGGAGATTCCAACATGAGAATCTGCCTGAGCCTCAGCTCAAAGCATGAAGGCCCAGGTACTACGTGTCCTCCATAGGCCCAGGAGTGGGAGACTTAGTCCAGTGAATAGTACATTCTGGAACTGGCGGAACCTTTAGGAGGCAGGGCTTATTTGCAAGAAGGCAGTCACTGGGGTCTTGTCCTTGAAGGAGATTCTAGGACCCCTATCTTTGTTGTCTCTTCCAGCTGCCATGAGGAAGGCATATTGGTATTTCCACCATGCCTGTTTTGCTACAGGTACCCAAACAACAGGACCAACCAGTCATAACCTGTAAAGCCATAAACCAAAATAAAACTCTCACCCTTATAAGTTATCTGGAGTACCTGGCCACAGCAATGGAAGCTAACTAACAAACATTAGTTAACTAGCACACTTTCCCGAGGGTGCACTCTGTCATTGGAAGAGTTGAGTGAGTCTTTGCCAAGAAGCCCTAATTGCCCTGCACATATGACAGCCTGACAGACAAAATAGTGGCACACAAGCTAACGGGTATTAAAGTACAGAACACAGACACTCTCATTCACCAAGATGCTGCTCACAATGGGATCTACTCCAGAGGGTGGGGCTAAAGACTCTACTGGGGATTCAGGCAGCAATGCTGTTCCTCTTTGGGATGTTATGACAGCTCAGATGGAAACCTAGGAAACATACTGAACCATATGGCCTCCTGTGGGATCCCCCTTTGTACACTGTGAACATGTTTTATTGGTCAATGACGAAGCTGCTTTCGGCCAATGGTTTAACAGAGTAAAGCCAGGTGGAAAATCTGAACAGAGATGTAGAGAGAGGACAGGCAGAGTCAGGGAGACACCATGTAACCACAACAGGAGACAGACACTGGATAGAAACTTACTGGTAAGCCACACCCACGTTGCGATACACAGATTAATAGAAATGAGTTAATTTAAGATAATAAGAGTTAGCCACTATGCCTAAGCTATTGGCCAACCAGTGTTGTAATTAATACAGTTTCTATGTGATTATTTTGGGTCTGGGTGGCCAGGAATGAGCAAGCAACTTCTGCCTACAAAATGGTGCCCAAACTTTTGGGGCTGATGCTTGCCACCCACTTCAGATCCAATTGCTTGTCTGCCCACTATGGACTGGGAGAAAAGTAGCTGAGACCATGCCCATGGCTCAGTGCCCTCCACCTGGGCAGGCATCAGGGTCAAGTGTGCCAGGCAGGAAAGCATGGAGGATTTCTGCCACCATACACAAAGATATTTCCAGGCCATGCACTGCACTGCATGGAAGACTTATCTTTTACTCAGATAAAAAGGGATTATGTGCTGCATGCTCCTTCTCAGAATTAAAGTAATGAGTGCAGCTCCTACACAGCGGTTCCAGACCTGGCAGTAATGGTGCCTTCACTATATTGAAAAGCAGAGAGAGGTAGAGCCAACAGCCAAGGCTGCCACAGCCACACTACTTACCAATTTTAAAG
>NC_022017.1:23952205-23955066 GCF_000317375.1 Microtus ochrogaster | reverse complement strand
TAGGTTTTCTAGACGTACAGAGATATATTTCAGATGGATAGGTATTCTTCAAACCTTTTAAAGACTAACAGAATATGACATTTAAAATGTTTTAAGAATTTATGACTATTCATCACAATGAGACTCAACTGTTCCTTGCATCACCAACTTACTTCAAGAGGATGATGGGCATCAAAGAGTCTTCTTATGAAGTTGGTTAGCCATTTGGGCAAGAAACTTCCCTTGCCTGGACTGTTTAATGTTATGCTGTATGAGCTAGACAGGCAGGACCCACAGAAAAATGACTACTGAGCTTGCCTAAAGGTAAGATAGTCCTTCAGGGTTCCGGCTTCATGAAAGAACTGCCAGACATTTTACAGGACACAGAAGAAAGCAACTGATGAACTTTGCCAGTACAAGGCATAAAAGATCTTCAAACTTCCTGCTTTAAGGAAAAGTCTGCAAGATACTATGGGCCTGTAGGCTAAAGATGGATACCTTAATGTTACAGAAGAACTTTGGGTGACTGTCCAGGAAGTGAGATGTCTCTGTTAATTCTAGAGTCTTGGAAGTTGCTTATAATACACTTCCTGTTTACTTAGTTAATATTATATCCTTCTGGAGTCTTTGATGGAATTGAAGAATAGATAGTTATAATTATAATTTTCCTTAGTTATGATAAAAGATAAAGTAGATATAAATATTGTAACTGTATTTCTTGCTTGATACCTGTTTTGTTATATGTAATTTTACTATGTTAAAATTAAGACCTTCCTTTTTAATTAGGCAGAAAAGGGGAGGTGATGTGGAATTTTCCTCCATATGCTGTGAATATGTTTTATTGCCATTGGTTAATAAAGAAGTTGCTTTTGATCAATGGCTTAGCAGAGTAAAGTCAGGCAGAAAATTAGAACAGAGATGTAGAGAGAGAATAGGTAGAGTCAGGGAGACATCATGTAGCAGAAGACAGACGCTGGATGGAATCTTACCTGTAGGCCACAACCACATGGCAATACACAGATTAATAGAAATGAGTTAATTTAAGATATAAGAGTTAGTCAGAAATATGTCTAAGCTATTGGTCAAGCAGTGAAATTATTTTGGGTCTGGGCAGCCAGGAACAAACAAGCAGCCTCAGCCTACAGTGGCCAACTGAGCTGTTGGTTTTCATTGTGTACAGGGAAATACTCACCCTAGCTTCTTTTTCCCCTTCTGTCCAAACCAGCATTTTTCAGACCTCTAAAGTTCCCTCTGCATTCAAGTGAGAAACCAGGAAAATAAGTCAGGGAACTCAGAAATCTTCTTTAAAAACCTGGATCATTGGTGAAGCTAAGATGAGACATTGTGGAGGGCAGCATAATTGCTCCAAACATGTGAGAAAAAGAAAAGCCATGGTAACAGGGTGGGGGGGGGTTCAAAGTGGATAGTCTCAAAGGAGCACAATCCTAACAAAATGGACCAAAGGATAATGAGCGGTTATAGTGGAGCTGACTGGCAAAAAGGCCATTGGTCAAGGGATCTGGAGTCTCCCAAGATTCATTTTCTTGTCTACCTGAAGTCCTGGAGTCCCTTCAGAACCACTGAGGACCTCAACTCTGCACAGCCACATGAGTGATCTAAAGTCTTCCCAAGACGCCTCTGGATCTAGACTCCGCATATCCACCTAAGAGACATTGAGTCCTGGATATCAGCTCTGCACATCCATAGGATGATTTTGGAGTGTCCCCCTTGACATCATTGGACCTCAGCTACTTCCTTCCACTTGAAAATTCTGGAGTCTCCTCCAGAACACTTTGGATCTCACTTCCACACAACTTATGTGTAGCAGTTTCCCCCAAGATTGAAACACTCCATTCTGTAGGAAAGCTCATTAGTACATGAAGTAAACAACTCAAAGTAGCTTCAGGAAGTCCCTAAAACTGACCATACCCACTATATCCCACCTTCTCCAGGAGTATGGAAAAGACAGCTGAAGGTCACTCTCAGACAAGCTAAGCTGCCTGGAAGAAGCAGAGACCAGCCAATCTGCTTAGAAACCCTCACATAAACTGAGCTGTCTGGACTCTTCAGGAAAGGACACTCCATAGCCTGCTGAACTACCTACAGCCTGTTTGCTGTGTTCCAGGTTTCCAGGTCTTATGGGTTGTCACTCAAGCTTGTGTGGGTCTTTGGTGATGCCGTTGTCTTTAAGCCATTTCTGTTCCCTCACTCCCTGAAAGCAACCCTATAAAACTCATTGGTTTACCAAGTTGGATTTTATGCTGTCTAATTTGGTCTGTCATTGGTTACTTATTGGGGGTGAGTAGACATTTGGTCACAACTTCCCAGAAATGGTTCCACACAGTGTGACAGTACCGTGTTAGCAAGTAGCAGTACAGGTTGCCTGGCCTCTGTTGTGTGCAGCTGAGATGGCAGCCACTTGGTGGCTTGTGTGTAAATGAGGAATTTTAACAAGAAAAGGAAATGTGGTAGCATCCCGGAGCACGTTAGTCTCTGATCTGGCAAGCTAATTAGATTAACAAGAGGATAAAATGAAGGGATTGCACTATCATTTCTTAGGGCTTGGAGGCCAAAAGGAAAAGAGAGTAAAAATGAGATGCATGTCTAAGACCTCTTCCTGGCATCCAAGAATTTGGAACTTGTGGGACAAATTGGAGGGTGAGCTGTTCCTAATATTTTTTTTAATTTATTTATTTATTAAAGATTTCTGTCTCTACCCCTCCACCGCCTCCCATTTCCCTCCCCCTCCCCCAATCAAGTCCCCTTCCCTCGTCAGCCCAAAGAGCAATCAGGGTTCCCTGCTCTGTGGGAAGTCCAAGGACCACCCACCTCCATTCAGATCTAGTAAGGTGAGCATCCAAACTGCCTAGGCTCCCACAAAG
>NC_022017.1:23925496-23952105 GCF_000317375.1 Microtus ochrogaster | reverse complement strand
TTTATTTATTTATTAAAGATTTCTGTCTCTACCCCTCCACCGCCTCTCATTTCCCTCCCCCTCGCCCAATCAAGTCCCTCTCCCTCGTCAGCCCAAAGAGCAATCAGGGTTCCCTGCCCTGTGGGAAGTCCAAGGACCACCCACCTCCATCCATCTCTAGTAAGGTGAGCATCCAAACTGCCTAGGCTCCCACAAAGCCAGTACGTGCAGTAGGATCAAAAACCCATTGCCGTTGTTCTTGAGTTCTGGGTAGTCCTCATATTAGAGTACTACTCAGCAGTAAACAAGGACTTCTTGAATTTTGCATGTTCCTAATATTTTTATGATAATCGTCATCTCTCCTACTTACGCGCTGCAAACTGGACTCATCTCTCGTATCGCCCCCTCTTTTCACATTCACCACTGTTTGTGGTATGGCCACTCTCTGCCACTGTCTCCTGCCTGAGGATGGTAATGATAACCCTTGTCAAGTAGCCAAGAATTCAGCTGTTCTTCCCACGCAGCCTTACAGACAATTGGGGTCCACTGCAATTTAGGGACTCAAACGTCATTGTCAGAACCAATGGCCACCTAAGAACAAAGCCATTCCCTTGGGCCTCAAGAGTTCTAGAGTTGAGCAAGTTTTACTATTCTGCAGAAGGCCAGCCACATCACCCCAGCAACTGACTGGTTCCCATTCACAGCACAACCGAGTTTCAAAGCCTGACTTACCCTTTTGCAAGAATTTATCTGATCATTAATTATGAGTCCTGGAGTATATAATTTCACAGGAGAGTTTGAAATCTGGGAATTATTTAAACCAGTGAACCTGCAAAGTAGAGACCCAGAGGGTTTCATTCCTCTTCCAGGTACAGGTGTTCCCCTAAGGACAACACATGGCTCTGGATACCAGGACCACACATCAGAAGACATCACCCGGAGTTCTGGATTTGCCAATTTCTGAAGGAGCTGGTGTTTGGAGCTTTTGTGCCCTACTCAGCATCAGTACCAACTGCCCTGGGATGTGTTCAAAATACCAGGTGGATTCACACATGTGCAAGGTTAGTCAGAGCTTGAAACAGTATTTTTTTTTTCTCAGTAAATGTTGCGCACACTTTCTCCCTGCAGTTAGGCAATGCGGATAATCTTTCCTATGGCTCTCTTAACATCCTCCCTGTTCTCCCCATAGTCATGCAGATTGAACCTACTCCCTCTTCCATATCATAGCTTGACAGAGGCTCTTTAAAGCCTAGAATCATCTTCCTTCAAATCTCCTCTCCATCTTCTTCTGCACTAAGAGCATCTGCTAACTTCATGCCATTGGGTGCTATGCCAGATTTCCACCATTATCAACATTTACCAGGAACCTGAGACTTCCTGTTTCTGCTCTGATCAGCTTGCACTAGTGCTTTATGGGAAACCCATTATCTTTAAAAGCATTTTTGTATTCCCCCAAAACAACTGTTTTGTTAATACATTTGAGCCTGCATAATGCTGATTCATTTGTACATCAGATTTTCTCCTTTTTGCATTGTTTGCCTATTTATTTACCTGTTTATTTATTGATTTATTTATTTGTACATTCATTCTCTCTCTCTCTTTATCTCCCCCCCCCCCACACACACACACTCACACATACGTTTATGTGCCAAGGTAAATGTGTGGAGGTCAGAGAACAATTTGCCAAAGTTAGTTTCCTTCTTCTATCATGTGAGTTCCTGGGATTGAACTCAGGTCCTTGGACTTGGCACCAAGCACCTGTACCTGCTGAGCCCTATCCCCCATCCTGCACGTCAGATTTTCTGTTGAACTGTACATCTCTGAAACCTTCTTCTGAGACCTGCCTGCCTATTCAAGGAAACAGAAACGGGTCCACCTGGCAGCACCAGTCCTGATTTGTGGGAAGTAGCCCGTGAGTTCTGTGTGAATCTATCCTGTAGTCAACACTGAACAGTAGACTTTGGTTAGCAGAAGAAAAATGGCAGCGGGCCATCGTTCTCTGGGTGTGGCCTGAACTCTTTCCCTCCAGACTTAGGTACCCTTACTGCAATGAAGATTGTCTAAACCTTTCAGAAGTGACCCCTCTAACCACTTAGTGAGGCTCCAGCCTCCCATTGCTAATTCTCCGTGGGCCTCTCTCATTGCTGGCCACGTTCTTCAACTTCTCAGTTGTGACAAGGGACTTCACCTCCGCCTGCACGTGTCTGTGTCCTCCAGCACTTCCTACCCACCTCCCAATGTAACTTTCGGATATTTTAGTTATCACCCTTTTCTTCCACAGCTTTGCCTGATCTTCACCAGGGAATCCCCTCCCCATCCCAGACAACACACCTGGGCCTGACTAGAAGTGCCATTTGTGAACATAGGCATCTCTTGAATTGGCATTTGGAGTTGGAGGTCTATTTGTTAGACCCCTCAAACCTGTTAGCTCTCTGGATGAAGGTTCCATGTGATTTCAGAGACATTTTCTACGCAGTAGAGCTACAGGGCATCCTGGTAAAAGCACTCATTTTCCCCTCTTTTCAGGTGAGATTTCTGGAGCTCGGAGACTTACAGACTTGTCCAAGGTCACACACTGGGTTTGTGGACAATTTCAATACAAATCCCAGGCCCGAGTGCCAGCAGGCTCAACTAGCTACACCTAGCACAAGATGATACACTGCTACTCAGAAGCAAGGCCATTGTCCTCCTCCCTGGGGATGTGATAGAATACATCTAGTGGGTTAAGAGGCAGCTTCCAAACTGCAAACAGTAAATGGAGACCTCTCACCTAGCGATTCAGTGTTCTGGTTCAAGCCACAGTAAACCACTACAGTCCACTGCTCCCTGAAACCGGTGGCCCTGAGCAATTACTAAAAAACGATGAGGCACCAAGCAGCTTCTCTGACCAAGTGCTGCTGGGGTCAGGGATGGGTCAGGCGTTTCCTCCTTTACCTAGAGGCAATGTGTGGGCTGGAATAGCACTTTAAGAAACAGAATGTTCAGAGCAGTTAGGAGTCCAGTAGAGAGGCAGACAGTGTTTATACAGGCTTTGAGGATGGGGACCTGTTTATTTATTGTCTAAATTATGTATCTGTTTGTTTGCAGTGCCTTGTGCCTGCTAGGCACTCATTCTAACAGTTTGTGTTCTCGGTCCCCTTCCTATGAAAACTGTAGCTGAGGGGCTGGATAGAGGGTCCAGTGGTTAAGAACACTTACTGCTCTTTCAGAGAACCCAAGTTTGGTTCCCAGCACCTACATGGTGGCTCAAAACCATCTGTGACTCCAGTTCTAGGGATCCCAATGCCCTCTTTTGAAACTTCACATACACACGTAGTGCAATACTGACATGCAGGCGCATACATATCCACATAATATATAAATTTTAAAAATCATTTTTAAAACTACATATATTTATGTACAGAATTAAAAAAATGCATAAAAACACACACCACAAAATGCAGCTAAAATTAGATAACATTGAAATTTCCTTGTAGCTTCCTCCATGCTTCCACACCCCTCAGGCCTCCCAAATTATGCCCCAGGTACACCACAATTTACCCACGAAATTATTTGTGTGTGTGTGTGTGTGTGTGTGTGTGTGTGTGTGTGTTGGGAAAGAAAATAACCAGAGGATAAAATTCCCGAAAGGTTCATCTCACTGTCTCCCATCCCCCGTGCTGGACTCGAGCTCAGCTGCTGGTTGGTATGCCAGGATAGGCGGGAAGCAGAAAGCTGGGCACACCCACGCAGAGACTGTTGATGTACTGCGTAGGTCTGAAGCATCTCCAACGGTAATCTCCTCAGGTGTATTTTCTGCCTGAATTGCCAGTGTGCTTCTGATTGTGACATCTCCTTCTTCAGTCCTCAGTGTCCAAAGCAGCTCTCGGAGTCTATTATCCATCATCATTTCTATCCAGAATGAGCCCGCATTGACTTTAGAGAAGAAAAGAGCTGTGCAGGAAGTTATGAGAGCTCTTTCTTGTGGCGAGCGTGTGGAGAGATAAAAGCTGAACTAATACACAGAGAGGCCAGCAGAGAGCATACAGCCAGCCATGCCTGCCTGGCTGCCTCCACAGCTGGCATAGGACCAGCCTCTGGATCTTCCATAACCCACTGAGAAGGCCACCTGAGTAATCCTCCTGCCTCTGCCTAACACCCAACTTTATCTGCCTGACCTAGGCACACCTTGCAGAACCTTGACCATTATAGCAGTTTCTTCTGGAGGGGGTGGGGCACTGGATTCTAATCTCTTCCTGCAGAGCTCACTCATCCAAGGCCATTATACCTCCCTGGATTACAAACCCGACTTTGTTCCCTCATCTCAGGGATCTTCCTTGAGCCTTTCCTAACTCCAAACATCTGAACTGTGTCCCACGGACATGTTCCCTGCTCCTTGTGTTGCTCTCCCAGACCCATGAGCTCCTGGGAGACAGAGCTCATATGGTTCCCACCCCTCAATTTCTCATGCAGACTGGGAGTTTTTAAGGCTAGACTCCATGCTCAAATCTGTGGGTTTTAATCCGAAAGGTGAATACTGGGCCATCTTGTTCCACTTGGGGATTCTGGTTTGGCTTATGCGTGCCCTAGCTATCATGACATTAGTTGTAGGTGTCTATTTCTTTGTTTTGGGAAAACCGGTAGTTTCAAGACTCACAGACCCTGCCAAGCTTCCCTTTCTTTCTGTATTCTGCCTTCTCCAGAGCAGAAGGCTTTCTGTAAATCCCTTCTGTGTTCAATGCCAGCTCAAGATAACTGAGTAAGGGACATGAGAGTGTTTCTGCAGGTCTGGTCACCACTGACAGTGAAGCTGTTCCCAGTCAGGGCAATGATTCTCCTAATAAAAGACCCCCAGAGTGGGGAGACTCTCACTCAAGTCTCGGGATAACACGAACCCCCAGGAACTCACGAGAGACCATCCTTGCTGCAATCACACAAGGTTTATTGACAGAGCGCTGGGGCCAAGACTCATATCCCATGCAGGGGTGGAGGAGTTCGACCCTGAGTAGCTGGAAGAGGGGGTATTTAGAGGAAGAAACCACAACCCAAAGGGGGTAGAGAGGGCTTCATTGGAAAATTCCAAAAATACCAGTGATCAGTGGAAAATTCCGAAAATACCAGTGATAATCACAAGGGGGTAACTCCCGGTTTCTCAAGCTTATTTTCAATCTAACTTTATAGTCAGCTAGTTCCTGGAACAGAGTCATTGAACCAGCTAACCTAGATATTTGGCTCTACTCTTCCTGCAAGATTTTTGGCTCTATTTTTCCTGCTAGAGATTTTTGGCTCTCCTCTTCTTGGTCCTTCACTACCATGGTTAGTACCAGCCTCAGTAACTCCCTCAGGGCTCAGAAATGGATGTCTGTGGCAGGCAAGGATATGTGAGTAAAAAAATAACTCAAGTACATTATCTCTGGACGTTCTTTATTTTTTGTATGAGGGGGAAAAAGTGAAGTGAAGGGGCATAGAGGAGAGGGAGAATCAGGGGCAGGATAAGGAGAAGAAAGAAGGAGTAGCGAGGAGGAAGAGTAAAGAGAAGAACAGGAGCGATCTCCATGAGGTTTCTGGTTTTTGAGGGACATAGTTGGAAGATCCCATAGGTGAGGACAATGCTAATATGCATATCAAAATCTCAAGAAGGGCAGGTAGAACCTGACAATAGTACTGACTCTGGAATAGGTGAGACCACCCAGGAAGGAACCAGCTCTTAAGAGAAAGTACCTGACATCCCAAATCATTAGATAAAGTTATTAGACATCCCTGAACCCTGGATTCCCCCATTCTCCTCATCTGATCTCTTTTGTGATAACCAGCCTTGGGGATGCCCAGATTTGTTTGTTAGCAAAGGTGGGGCATGCTGCCTTCCTGCTCAGTGCCTGTCTTCTATAGAAATTTCTATTGGTCTCTTAGCAGGTAATTTTGTGGAACTGACTCTATGTAAATTTGATTGTTAGAACAAAGAGTGAATTCCATTGCTCCAAGGCCTCATGGTGTGGGGAAATAGAGCAAGGTCACCCCTTGCCTATGCAGAAGTCACACTGCTGAGGTGTTTTGGGAATGGATCCCATTAATAAGGGAAGAATCATGGTTTTACAAGGTTTCCACAGATATGACAGAGACTTTCCCCAAACACAAATGTTCCCTCAACTCTGCAAAATGGGTGCCCCATTGTAATGGTCTGTCCTGTCCCTTTAAGAGATAAGCCCCACCCACTCCCTCCCCCATCTACCACAGACAGATTTCCTTCCACTTATAGTCCCTTCCTTTCCGCCTCTCTCCCAAAGAGGTAGCTGTTGTTGTGGCTCCCACCCTGTTTCTCTTTTTCTCTCTGCCTCTCTCTCTCTGCTCTTCTCCCTTCTTCCCTCCCCCCTTCCCTTTCCCCTCCATAAGCCACTAAATAAATATCCAACCTGACTCTGCATGGTGTGTCTTTGTCTCTCACCAGCCACACATCTCCCTGCTTTGGACTCCCTGCCCACGGGCCACTTGGGTGCTCCCTGCCTGGCACTGGCTGCCTTCATGGCCTGCTGTGGTCTCAGGACTTGGTTCTCACTGCTGCCACTAGCGGACCTGTAGCGTTTTATTTTTACCATTACATTGGTGCCCTGACTTGGATTTGAACCAAGCTGCAGGGGGCCCAGGGTCCCTCAGATTTTTCTTTCTTCTTTCTTTTTCTTTTCTTTTCTTTTGGACCATTCATAAGTGATCCCTGCCTTGAGAGACCACTCAGAGTGGCCTCTAGCCTCTCTGGCTTCTGAAGTTGCCTGGACAGGAGGCAGTCAAGCTTTAACGCCCCACCTATAGAGAGAAGATGCTCTTCTATAGGCCCTGTGGTATTTTTCGTGGGTTTTCACATTTTTTGCTATGGTATAAACCCTCAAACTATGTTCTGCCAATGTCCTGTCAGCTCTGCTTTTCCTCAGCCTATCCCTGCACTGCTACAGCTGATCCTATAGAAACTGATCCATGAGCCAGCTGTTTTCAATTCCAGCCTTTGCTCCCTGCTGTGGCTTGTGGTATGGTGGCTAAGCAACGGAGCAAATCACACCTCTAGTTCCCCCTTCCAAACAACATGTGACTACTTCCATTTTGACTGAGGTCAGGTGACCTTATCACCATCTTAACTGAGGTCAGATGGCTTCACTGCCATCATAATGGAGATCCAGGTCAGGTGACCAAGTTCTACCATCTTTACTGAGGTATTCCCTACCTGGTCCCCAGTTTATTTAAGTTTTTGTCTTTAAATTCCTGTTGCTGACTCTGTTACAGGTGTGTTTTGCACAGTGGCATGCCTTTGGTAGGGCTCACCAAGAGCATCCACTTTGCCCAATTCCTGTTCACTCTGTGTCTCTGTGTGTATACATGTAACTTAACTGCACCTATGTTTACTGTTAAATGCCATAATTTTCTGTACAGTGTATCTCATTTCAGACAACAAAATAATAAGTCTCATGTTTTAAACTGGTATGTCCTTTTAAGTCTCTTACAAAAATACTTTATATTTAATTCTGCTTTAAAATATATGAAGCTGTTCTCTGCTATTATCAGTTCTGCCATTAACATTCCATTATAAGCAGTTTTTTTCTTCTTTTACACTCTTTATGAGTGTAAATCTTACCTGCTAAGTTGAGAGCCAATACAGCCAAGCTCAGACTCAGCTCTCCAGGCAAATTCTATATTGTAATTATAACTCATCTGTACCCAGTAAACAGCCCTCAACTGTTCAGAGATCTGGGGAATATGGCATTTAAATATTTAATTACTAAAAACTTTTCATAACAAAAAGAGACAGGTTGGCTCCTAGCAGAGCACTCTGTTTCCTCCAAAAAAGACAGAAAATAACTGGGCACAGAACAATGTCCATCTGCAATTCACTTTAACTGCCAAGCACTGACCACTGTGCAAAGCAGCCTTTTATCTAAACTGAAGCTCTCCAGACGTAGACAGAATCACTAGAATCAAGAGCCTAGCTGCTCAGGTCAAGGTAGGCTTGTCTTCCTACAGATTTCTTAGCCTATAGAATCTTCTGGAGCCTAGCAAGTCCTGTATTAAACAGCAAAAGGCAAATATGATCCTCAGCAACCATGGAAAACCCTGAGGAGTAGCTCTAGGTGCCAACCAAGTAAGTTTTCTGTAGCTTTTAAACCAGTAACTCAAGTAAAATTTTATTCTTTTCAAAGATCTCTGATGCAGTTTGACAGCTGAGAGGTTTTGTCAGTTTAAAAGGACAACCTTACCAAACAAATTTTATCAAAATACAAATACAAGTTATTAAGGTGTGTACCTTCAAGTTATAAAGGTGTGAGGACAAATACAAGTTATTAAAATATCTCTCACACTGCCTTCCATAGTCTTAGAAATACTTTCATTATGCAAAAATATCTGTCACAGTCATTGTAATATAAATATGCTGCTGTCTAAAACTTGTGTTTTCACAAACCCAAAAAATTTTTGTGAGTTCCAGGGAGCTGAATTGAAGGATCCTCCTTAAACAGGTATAAGAGACACCAGACATTTCCATACCACAAACACTGGACAGGAACAAACAGACCACCTATGCCAGGATGTAACCAGCATCCAGCTTTCTTAAGTTCCCCTTTTAAGATGATGCCCACAAATAAGCAGGAAGCAGTCTTGAGAATTTGCCATCCCAATTCTTCTAACCTGTTTTGCAAAATCTCTCACCTTTTTTATTACAAAAAAGAGGAATATAATGGTCTGTCCTGTCCCTTTAAGAGACAAGACCCGCCCACTCTCTCTCCTGTCCACCACTGAGGCAGGCAAAATTTCCTTTAGCTTCCAGTCTGAGTCCCTTGCTTTCTAGCTTTCTCCCAAAGAGGTAGCTGCTACTGTGGCTCTTCTCCTCCCCCCTTCTCTGTTTCTCATTTTTTCTCTCTCTCTGCTCTTTTCCCTTTTCCCCTCCTCCCCTTTCTTTTCTCCTCCATAAGCCACTAAATAAATACCCATCCTCTTTCAGCATGGTGTGCCTATCCATCTGGGTCTCTCACCTACCATGTGATTCTCTGCCTGGGACTTGCTGCTTGCAATCTCTTACCTGCCATGTGACTCCCTGCCCATTGCCATGGTCTCTGGACCTGCTGCCCACTGCCACCACTCAGGGACCTGTGGGGTTTTATTTTTATCATTACACCCATAAGTTGTACACTTGTGGGCCTGCCTTTATGATTCTATCAGCTGTATAGTCTTGTGGGTTCCGACACATGCTCACCATGTGACCTCATGGTTGGGGTTTTTGTTGACTTGACACAAGCTAGAGTCTTTTGGGAAGAGGACCTCAACGGAGAAAACTCTCCCATTCAGATAATCTTATATGTAAGTCTATGGGGGCATTTATTTTCTTGATTAATGATTGATATAAGATGGCCCAGATCACCGTGTACAGTGTTACCCCAGGGCAGGTGGACCTGTGTTGTATGAGAAAGCAGACTGAACAAGCCATGAAGAACAAGCCAGTAAACAGGACTCCTCCATGACTTCTGCTTTAGTTCTTGCCTCCGGTTCCTATCTCAAGTTCCTGCCTTGACATCCCTCAGTGATGTAATGTGACCAGAGAGGAGAGGTGTAAAGTGAAATCACCCTTTCCTCCCCAGGTTGCTTTTGGTTTGAAGTTTCTGCCTTGACTTCCACCACTCTGATGGTCTGTAGCCCAGCATGATAAGCTATATTACACCTTTTCTCCCCCGAGTTTTTGGTTGTCAGGATGTTTTATCACAGCAACAGGAATGAAACTAGAACCATACCCTAGTGTTTACCCCAGTGTCTGACTCAGAAAAGGATTAAACCTGCTTCCTGGCTTTGAAGATCTGCTGAGTGGGGGTGAACTGCCTCTCCTGCTCTTGTGATCACAGCTGGACTTGCTCTTCCTTGTCTATTTTCAAGTCCTTGCTAACTAGGAGCCCTGCTCTCCGGTCTCAGTTTTCATTTTACACAAGTAAACATCTTTTAATTGAAGCTCACGGGCTTTTAGTGTGTTTATAACTCTGTGAATTAAAATCCTCGTGGACCTTGGCTCCATCTAGTAGCTAGTGCTTTCCAGGGAGGCCCCTCATTATTAGGGAGATGTTTACAGCACTGGTAATTACAGTCGCTGCGAAGGCAGTGATGGGAGTCTCCACTGTAAAGGGTTGAGCGGTGATGCTGGTTCAGACAGCAAAGTTCCCTCTCAGGAACAGAATCCCCCAAGACCCAGAAGCACAGCCTCCCAGCCTCCATTCAGCCAAGGAGGTACATTTTAGAGTTCTTTTTTCCCGTGCTGGGCTTTAGAATCTTGTTTTTTCTACTTATTAGAAGTTTGGCAACCCATGTCAGAAATGTTTGGGTCTAGAAGGTTTTCGTATTTTAGGCTTCGCTTCCCAGTTTGTGATATTTGCATGTACCTACTGAGATATCTTGTTGGCAAGAACCTAAGGATTTCATCCACACCCCATATCCACAGCCAGGCAATTATTTTGTAATAATTTTTATAAATAATTAAAGTAAAAATGAGAGTCTGTGCTGTAGAATTTTTCACTGGTGGTATCTTAGCCATGTGCAAAGTCTCAGATTTGGGGCTAGTTCAGAGTTTCAGTGTTTGGATTGGGAGTTGTCTACCTCAATACACATTGAAAAGTTTCTGTGTTTTCTTAGGCAAGCATTCCTGCACCATCCCAGGAATGTCCCACTTGTCTCTGGAGTGGGAATAAGTGACAGCTCAAGAACTTTGCAATATCTGGGTCCCTCACAGATCAACGATATGAAACTCATCAAAAACCTCTGCCCACGGGCTGTGGAGGATCTCTAGGGAGGAGGAGATACATCCAGGATAGAAGGTCTTTAGGGAGGAAGAGATACATCCAATATAAAGAGTCTCTAGGGAGAAGCAGCTATGCCCAGGATAGAAGGTCCCTAAGGAGGATATATGTCCAAAATGCTCCCCAACCCCAGGCTTTGGGAAGTGCTGGATCAATTGAAGAGTTTCCATGGTGTTTGTGAGAGGCAGGACTCCTTCTGGGAACAGCCACTGTCTAAACATTGCCAAAGCTGTCCCAGGCTTTGACAACAAGAACAGGAGAGGATCCTGTTGCAATCAGAAAGACTGGGCTTCACGTCTTAACTATGTCTTGCAGGATTACATGATTTTTGCCTTATCTGCTCTGTCCTGTCTACAGATACCCCTGACCATGCAATTTTGACAGTTGAAGAAAAGACCCCCAAATACTTCCCTGGTCCCTCTGAATTCTCTTTGCAGTTCTCCTGTGGGCTTACTCAACAGCCCTGATCTCAGCTTCATAACTGCCCTCTGTCCACGTCTGTATATGGCCATGGACTTGCACCTTGGAGAGATGCTGAGTGGTTTGAGGACTAGAGGAGGCCCACCCACATCAGAACCCTTCAAGTGGCCTCCCAGCAATGCCTGTGATTCCTGCCTGCACTAATAGGAGCAAAGTTACCTTTACAAGTGCTTGAACAATACAGGCGTGTGCCCTTTATAGAACAGGACCACAACCCAGCCTACATTTCATGATATTTTCAATGGAGATCCATCTACGGCAAAACTTGTAGGAAAAATGCATGAGGAGACATTCCTGGGATCTAGTGCTGGGCAAAGTCCTATGGTAAGTGTGCTCCATTCTATATTTTACACCTCCTATCCTATTTCTTATTTATTTTCCTGTCTAGGTTTAGGGTTATCAATTTCATTATCCTTTTCAAATAACAAAGGCTGCTTCACTGGTTTTATCAGTGGTTTTGTGGTCTGGGTTTCATTCATTCCTGCCCATCTTTGGGGCCGACTCTTCTCCTTGGTTGGACTACTTGCTGGTTTCCCCCTGTGAATGTAGGTGAGGGTGTAATGACAGATTGCAGGCTTTGCCCTCCTCTTTTCTAGCATGTGCTCTGAGGCTATGATCTCCACTCGGAGCATGGCTCTAGCTGCTCACACAAGACTTTGTCTCACTTCCTTTTTCGGTCCTCCTGAAACCACTCCTGGTCTTTGTAGTCATGGCTACTGCAGTGGGGTGTGGCCTCTGGGGAGTCTCTCTACCTCCCTGTTTTCCTCTTTCTTGTCTAATTCCATGACGGTGACAAACGCACTGAGTAGCATTGCGATTCGCTTAAATTTTGTTGCTTCACCACCAGGGGGGACCACTGCACAACACTGCCTGTTCTCTGCTGTGCAGAGCTTGACTACATTCCTTTGTCTGCTGTGCCTTTCTGTTCTCCCAGTCCCTGGCTTGCTCCACGTGTGTCCACCTCCAGCTGGAAGTGTGAGTCTGCCTGAGTTGCCTCCCAGAACCTCCCACTGGGTGTGTTCCCATCTACACCACAGCTTCCTGTTGAGTTGACCTTGGATCACCAAAGTGTGTCCTCCATTTTGTCGTAGAGGCTGTTCTGTGTGTTATTTAGCCTGCAACGAGGCAGGGTGGAAACTCTCTCTGTGTTCCTGTCTCTCATCCATGGCCCCTTTGTGTTGTAATCTTCTAATTATCATCCTGCTTACACTGAGAGCCCCATGGGTGGTGGTACCATTTCACTCCCTGTTGTCAAGTCTGGTTTGAAGCTCTCTGTAGGAGAACAGCCCCTCACACCATCCCCGTCATTTACCAGTGCACTACTATGTCTTCACTCATCCTCCTCCTGTCGGAAGAAATTCCTCATGGGTTATTTTGGACCAGACCTGTTGGAATGATGTTTCAATTTTCCTTCATCTGAGAATAGCTGTGTTTCACCTTGTTCTCCAAAGATATTGTCACTGTATTTAAATTCAGGTCCTAAGAAGGCTTTTTCCTTCATTTTCTTTTTCTTTCTTTCTTCCTGCAGTTTGATGTTGCCTTCCTTCACCCGGGCATTCCAAACTGCTGATGTGAAGTCTGAAGTGAGACCATGGAATGCTCCAAGCAACAAAGGTGCTTTGTCTATGAGCGTTCAGGATTTTTCATGCAATTCAGTTGTGATGTTGAGAAGCATGTTCTCTCTCTCTCTCTCTCTCTCTCTCTCTCTCTCTCTCTCTCTCTCGACTCTCGCACGCACACAGCTTTTGCTTTAGGAAATTTTTACTCGTTTGTTCACATTGGGTGGCTTCTATTACTTGTTCCAAGGCCATGATTATTTTATCACTGAGCCTATGTTGTGGCTTCCAGAATTGGATGACCACAGTTCAAGTCTTAATATTCTTTGGTGGCTCTTCTTAAAGTGTTCTAGCTGTTTGCTAAGGTTGTCTCTCTTCCCACTTATTTCCAGAATGTTTGCCCTTTCTTGGTGGGGTAATATCCACAGCAGCTGACTCATGCCTTGGCTGTTGCCATGTGAGCTTCCTGCCTCTGTCACCATCGGTCATTGTTCCCGCATAAATCGTGACTCTGTTCTTGTGTTGCCATCAATCCCTGATCTCTTTCTTTGTTCTTTCTAAATCAGATTGGGTTCTTGCATAGTTCACTGTGATGGCCTAGCTCTGGCTTAAGAATATTGGTTTACTTGTTTCTGTAAGAGGTTGACTACCTGAGTTCAGCCTTGCAGTTCCAATCAGTTCCTTGTTGAGTGTGGCTCCAAAAAAAAAAAAAAAAATCAGTTCATAGGCCGGGGGTATAGCACAGGGCAGCACACCTTTCTGGCATGCACAGGGCTCTGGGAGAAATCCCTAGCATCTAAAATAACCATCTCATTGTTGAAGCATTCTGCAGAGCCTTTGGTGCATCCCATGTGTACAATACCGGAGTGAATTTGCATTTAGAAATTCATTGTGTGTGTGTTCTTACTATCTTTGTATGCTGTCTAAGGCCAGTGTTTATGTGCTGCACGTGGTCTTAGGGTGAATCCTAGAGCGCTCACACAGTTCTTTGAGGTTGCAATCCCAAACTTATGCTTACTTCACCTTTTGTCTCCGGCTTGTAGTCTCTGTGTGTGTGTGTCTCTCTGTGTCTCTCTGTGTCTGTCTCTCTCTGTGTCTCTGTCTCTGTCTCTGTCTCTGTCTCTCTCTCTCTCTCTCTCTCTCTCTCTCTCTCTCTCTGCCATGCAGTCCTTCCCACCTAGGAAGGCAAATGTGAGAAGCACACAGACGGGACCAGAGCACCAGGATCTCCCACATTCACAATGCTGCCCCTCCTCCACTGAGAAAAGAATATTGCAGGCTGTCCTTGGTTATAGATTGGGAATTGCACCTGGGTGGGCTCCTGCAGAGGCTGCTGAGTTGTCTACATGGATTTCTTTGGTTTGGACTTGAGACCTTAGAAAAGAGCACGCAGCAAATGAGGCAGTTCTACCATGCTCTGAACAGTAGCAGGTGCTGGGTCTGTTGAGAGTTCTCATATCATCATTTCTGTTTGTCTCAGGTGAGCATCTCCTGAAGCCTGGCTCTGACGACAGCATGGAGCGCAGATTGTGGAACCCCTTGTCTGACAGTACTTCCTCCCCATCCATCACCGCTCCACACCAGTCTGCCTACTGTGTGTTTTTCTAGATCTCTGAACAGCTGCTCCATGAATTCTCCTCCAGACATTGGCCTCCCCAGTAGGAGAGAGGTCTGTTCACTCCATTGTATTAGATCTGGACCTCCAACGCTTGTTTCTATTTGGGGCCATTGCTTTGTGGTGATGTAGTATAGTGGACACACACAACAATGCCTATACACATGATACTTGAACATGTAAGACAGGATGTAATTGAACACCTAAGACATGCAAGTGCACAAACACACATGTACACACACACAGATTGAATCCAAAACTTTGTCTGTGTCTTCTGAGGATATGAACAACTGGTGGAAATACTAAGATGAACTGAGAGACATTAGTTTTCTTTGGCAGCTGATGTGCAATATTAAGAAATTCACAGACTAAACAATTTGACCCCCAGAGCTAAACTCTTAAGTAAATGCTCACTCTCCCACCCCAGGAACACATGAACTGGAACTGAATGGCTATAGTAGCCATGGAGGACACTGAAGATAGACATAACATTGTGCCCATTAGGGAAAAGCTTGCTTCCTGATCAAAACTAAAGAGTCTACCTCTGGCACTAGATGGAAACATGACATTTTTATCTGCTCCAAAGATTTGAGCCTTGCATACTGCTATCTCCTCCTTTAAGAGTTAATCCTTCCAGGCCTGTCAATCACTTGACTAAAATACCACCCCTTATGAAGGCTAATTCACCTAAAATCACACGAAGGAGATGGGAGGAATAATTACCCCCTTAAAAAGATAATGTAGTTTTTCTTACATCACTGAACCAGCCTGCTTTCTCAGAGATGTCGCTCTCTCTCTTCCTCTTCCCATCCTCATCCCACTTTTGATGTCTCTGAGATTTCCAGCTTGCCTGCTCTCTTGGTTTTCTCTTAAAATTTCTAATAAAATTGTCTTTGAACTTCTTCCTGGATCCACTTCTACATTATTTTAACAATACTAACAACCCAAAGTGGGATCCAATATTTCTGAAATAACATTGTCTAGAACAGTGGTCATCAAACTGTGGGTGGCAACCCCTTTGAGGTTTGAATAACCCTTTCCCAGGGGCTGCATATCAAATATCTTGTTTTTTATACTTATATTATGATTCCAAACAGTAGCAAAATTAAAGTTACGAAGTGTGAATGGGGGTCACCACAGCATGAGGAACCGTATTAAGGGGTCACAGCATTCAAAAAGTTGAGAACCACTGGTCTAGAATATCCTCCTATTATTTCTTTTACATAAAAACCCTGAATCTAAGAAGACATTCTCAAGATACTCGGACACATCTTCACTATGTGTGTCCCACCAGTGCCTAGAAATGTTACTTCTTGCAGTGGGGTGACTCTGTGCCAAATGATGACCCAACACCAAGCCTTTAAACATGAAGACAGATGGAAGGTCTAAGAGCAGAGTTCCAGTGGTGGGGTGCTCACAGTGGGGCTCCGTCCTCTGCAAACCCTCTTCTCCCTGCACGACCAGGAGCTCCCACAAGCAGTGCATCTTCCAGAGCCTCACAAATGAAACCGGAATGTTTCTCAGATGAGCTTGGGGTGCAAGCGTTCTGTGATGCACTCATAATTAAATTCCAGTGGCTCGTACTGGGTCAGGTGTGGCTCAGACACTTGCTGATGTGTTTTCACACATGGCCAGTGCAATGTGGCTGTGGAGCTGACACCTCCTGGTGGGAGAGAGTGATGTTTACAAAGGTAGTGATCCCACGTTCTTGTTTGTCAGCGCACGCTAAAGGAGAAAGAGGCACTGGATAACGTGTGGGAGTTGTTTCGTTCGTTTGTATGTCAAACATTCATCCATCACGGCAGTGTCCCCAAATCCCAGGGTCCCGCTCACTGCATTTGCAACTGCTGTTACTTATTCAGGCATAGCGCAGCATGCCTAACTACTAATTCCCCTGAATTTGCTTCATGTCTGCATTGTGCTAGGTTGCATCCTTGCCACATGAGTAGACATCACAGTCTTTCTGTTTTAATGTCTTGCTGTCAAATCAGTATACCTTGATAATTCAAACAGGAAACGGTTTCTCTCTCCTCCTTGGCTAACTCTCTACTCAGAGAAGCAGGGACTCATGGATAGAGTAGTTTGGTGGGTGGACAGGGTCCTCGGAGTTCTAGTTTTCTTCTTTCTCTGCTGACGTTCATGAGCGGAGGTCACCCAGTGGCCCTTCACCCCTGGTGAAGCTGCTGATAACAGCTGTCCATAGGCCAGCAGCCGACAGGCACTCTACCATCCTGCACTGTCACCAGAATGGTTCTTCATTCTTTTCCATGTTTTTACCCCCAAGACAAATGACAGCATGGTGCTCTCCTCTTGGGGATTTGTAGGAGCCTGGATCTCCTTGGCCTGGTTGCCATTGGTCATAGTTTATACCTACAGGCTTGAGTGTGTTCCTCAGACCCTCTGCTCTGCAGAGTTCATTTCATCTGGACCTCATCTAGAATATAAGGAAACAACCAAGCCAAACCAGATGCCACCCTGGGGCATCTCTTACTGCTCCATCTTTCCATTTCTTCTATTTCTGGCATCTTTATCAGGGTCCCATATCAGGGACCAAACCCTGTTGCTAGTGTACTACACCCATAAGGGGGCTGGTCTCCATCAACCTTCTACAGCGGATACTCACAACACAGGTATGGAGTCCAGTCCCCATTCATGTAGGCTATGAGACTTGGGGGATCCCAGATGCCTTTCATCAGTTTTAAAGTTAACCCTTAGCTCGCTGATGGCATAGCATTCAAGGCTGGTGGGTCTAGTCTGTATTTCAAGAATATTCTCTGTGACAGATCAAAAAGTCAGAAAGAGACTTCTTTTTCTATAAACAATCATCCTCTGCAGTGAAAAGCATCATGGGACAAGGGCTACTGAAATAAGATAAAGATGCTAAAGATTCCCATTAGCAAATACATTAACAAATCAGTCAAGGAGGATCCCAGTTCAACCTGAGCCATAGTCTACTGAGGAAACAGGTTAACTGGGTAGGCTGAGCTGCAAACAGTGGACCCCACCAGGTTTAAGCAACTTAGAACGCAGAAGGTAGCATAGGTAAAGCCACTGACAGTTCTGCATGGAGTCCCCTAAAAGGTTCCCTCAGTGACCATAGATGGCAGAAAATTCACACTGTTGAGTACCGTTACTCATAAGAGGGAGAAAGTGTGTTTGTACAGCACTCCTCCAAGGCCTCTGCTTCAATTCCCGTCTCTAGGTTCCTGCTCTGACTTCTCTTATTGACGGACTGTGTTCTACAAGATAAAACAAACCCTTCCTTACCTGAGCTGCTTTTGGTTGCTGTTTTATCCAATGGCAGATAAGCAAAGTCTTCTTAGTTCCAGTCTTAGCCAGTTCTCCCAAGGGGACAATGTGCTCGCTGCACTGTCAAGAGGCCTCTTTGTCAGGTAGACATGGGCTCTCTGTTCCCACTTAACCATCAGATACTATTACTATGGGAGCATGAAGTTCTCCAGAGACTCACATAGTGACTCCAGCTAGTGATACCGACTTTGGAAAGGTCTAATGAATTTCGGAGGAATGGATGGTCTAGCTTGAGAAAGTTGGTCAACCTCCTTTCAATGGTTAGATCTGTCCCTTGGCCCTGTTCTTATTCTCTGCTCCCATTCATTATGAGGGGAACAGCCTCCCCTGCCCCACCCTTGCTGCCATGATGTCCTGCTCCAGTGCCAATATAAACTCATGAGACAATATAAATCCTGCCTTCCTTAAGGTGTTTGGTCAGGTATTTGGTCCCAGTAACGAGAAGAATAAGTAGGTTGGAAAAATTGGCAGAGGGGGACACTGACCTGACATTCCTGGTCTTCTATGGAGTTGGGACCAGAGAACTACACTGCAGTCAAGGGTAAAATGAGTTGGAAGATTGCCATGATCCTCGAAGCAGACAGTGAGGGAAATAATCACCATTCGAACTTCACAGTTCACCGTCTACCACAGGTAAAATGAAAAAGAGCATAAGCCAGGGACCCTTTGTGTTGTCAGCAAAGGCATTGTCATATTAGAGAGTGACAGGGTGGGAGGGCACTATAAGGTACATAATAGGAGAGTGAACGGAGCAGTACTGTGGGTGTAAAGCAGGGACAAGGAGGACAGGGCAGGGGACTAGGAGGGGGTGACTTAATCCAGAGTCTGTGAGAAATGTCAGAGTGTCTGGAGATATGATTTGGTGGGTAAAGTGCTTGCCTGCCAGCGTGGGGATGGCCATCGTGGCACGTGCTTACAATCCCAGAGTCGGGGAAACTGGGACAGGTGAGGTCCTGGGGCTGGACGCTCAGCCAGTCTAGCAGAGAAGTAGCCCCTAGATAAGGAAGACACCGTCCTTGGCCTCCAAGTGTATCCGCACACGGATGTGTGCCCATGGTCTCTCACACACACACAAGATCACACAAAAGAGAAAGTGATGTAAAGAAAGCTGTTGCTTAGTGCATTAATTTTTAAAGAAAGGAATGTATAAATAGAATATTTGAAGACAGACTTTGGAAAATATGATTTTGCACAACAAAAGCAGGGTTTACCGAACTAAATCTGCGGTTGCCATGGAAGCTAGATGATAAAATGGGCACTTGCAGCAGGCAAAGGTGTCCTCTGCTTACTGTTCAAGGCCTCCTCACCTTTGGCAGTTTCCTGTCCCTCTGGGTCAGACCTGAACTCCATGTGCTGCTACGGGAGGTTGGCTCCCTCTCTCCTTGGCTAGCTCAAAACTCAAAGCTTATAGAGCGTCCCAGTGCTTGCTGGAGGAGACGCCGACATCTGGAAGTTTCTTTTTCTGTGACAGCCTGTGGGCTGTGGGAGTAGGAAACAGCCAAGGGATGGGTGAAAGACACAGAGAGGGCATGCCTCCCCAGAAAACACACTCAGAGGAATAAAGGAGCGTCTCTGATTAGACAAAAACTGCTGTCTGTGACAAAGACATCAAGGGTAACCCATTCTCTCCTTTAACAAATAAATGCAAACAGTACCACCAAACTCTTGAAGACACGTTATGAGACAACAAGAGAAAAGAACGAAAAACAAATAAAACCTTCCAGAAATAAAAGCCTCATCAGAAGCAGAGGAATTCAAGGATGGGGGGGGGCGGGGGAGGGCACTGACAGCAGTCAAAGGAGGGAGCGTGGCATAATGTGGGGAAGGGATAAGAGAACTAGAAAGCATAATTGAGGTTTTTAAAGAAGCAAACAGAAAACAATGCATAACTACACAGAAGGAAGCTTTCTTGGGGGTGAGGTATTGTTTGGATCTGAAAAATCAAAACTACATCCCAGTCCATTGGGAAAATCAGCACCATGCCCTTTCTCAAGGAGATGCAAACAGGCGGGCAAATCCCAGGGGATTATGTGAGGGAATAATTTTGGGGTGGGGGGCGGTGGTACTAAGGGGAGTCTCACATTTCCCCATAGCCACAGTTCAGAAAAAGTTGCTCCAAGTACAGTAGGGTGATATGTATAAAGGGTGAGGAATTTTCCTTCCAGTATAAAGATAAGAGACACACATTGCCAGAAACAAAAAGCCAGGGATAATGGCACCCTAAGCCCTTCTTGGAAAACAAATGTCTGTCTTAGAATGACAAGAGAATCTAACAAAGAAAAACCCAAATAAATAGAAATGGATCCATCAGAGCCCAAGAACTTGGCATGAACAGTGAGACTATCAAATGCTGAATTTAAATGACAACAGGAGCTGTGGGCTGGTGAGATCCCAAACAGGGGAAGCAGCCACCAGAATAAACCAAACACAAATGGAAGCTGGGAAGACATGGGTAGAATGAATGCTGTTCTTCTTATTGTGGTGGGGAAAAAACAAAACAGCAACCAAAACCAAACAGCAAACACCTGGCAAGAGCAACTTTCGGCTAGAAGTGTTGGTCTCAGTTTGCAGCTTGAGGGTACAGACCATAATGGTGGGTCACAATGCAACCATAGCCAACAACGAGGGAGAGACAGATGACAGTGTTTATTTAGTTCATTTTCCCCTTTATATGCAGTCTAGAACACCAGTCTATGAATGGTATGGCTGTAAGTCACTGGGTTTTCCTAGCTCAGTTGGCCCAATCTATAAAATTCCTCACAGACATACCCAGAAGCTTATTTCTGGGTGTTTCTATATCTGGTCAAGTTAAGGAGAAGTCACCACAGCCTGGCTGTGCTCAGTCTGCTGTGTAGAGAGACGTAGTTGCTGTCTGTTGCACACTTGGCTGTGAAGAATACACACTAAGAATTTTCAGCAAGAATATATTAACCTTTTGTGCTTCAGGGGGCACCATCAAGGATGTGAAAGACCCACAGAAGGAGAGGAAGTTTGCAAGGTGCCTAAAAAGAGGCTGGAATTATAGACATGAATAGACGTGTAAGCTGATGATAACAAGTAACTGAAAATGACCATTGGATTTGACAAGCCGTCTCAGAAGAAGAGATATTATCATATACAACAAATACAACAGATTTAAACTTCAGAGAAATAGAAGCCAGCATCCCAGTGAGTCAGCAGTTCATCCCTGCTAAGACAACAGCTCTCAGAGCACAAAGGAGTGTTGTATGAATGTGGAGGAACGAGAAGCCTCACTCACTGTAGGGGAGAATGCGCAGAGGTGAATAATGCCATTTGGAAGACACATGGGCTGTTCCTAAGAGAATTAAACCAAATCTCTGATGATTCACCATCTCCCCATCAAGAGGAACACAGACACGGAACCATTGAAACCATACATACACACAGCGTCATTCACCGAAGCCAAAGAGTGGGAACCATGGGAACACTGAGCTGATTCGTAGACAAATGGAATATGTTCATCTATGTATGACAGGGAATCTTTTTTTTTTTAATGTGTAGCCCAGGCTGGCCTCAAACTCGTGATCCTCCTGCCTCTGCCTCCTTCAGCAAATCCTACCGGCGTGCGCCACCACAACCGGCTATGACAGGGAATCTTATTGCACCATTGAAAGGAACAGCCCTGAAAAGCCACAAGTACGAACCTAAGGGTTCCACGAGTCAGCCACAAAGGATGACCTGGTCTTACTCCCTTCACAGGAAAAGCTCAGAGCAGATAGAGGCATATGCACGGGATATAGAGTTGTGACAGGGGCTAGGCATTAGAGGAGCTGGAGAAATGATGGAAATAGGATTTATTTCAGAGTGGAGGGAATAATCCAGAACCGGGTTGCAATGACGGCGCCAGTATTTTTGTGACTCCACTAAACATCCAGGTTGTAGGTTTTAAGTGAGCGGTTTTATGGGCTACCAATTACATCTCGATGGAATTGTCATAAAACCCTCAATAACCCAACATTTCCATGCATTTCAGAACCATTTAACACTAAATATGTATACAGCTTAAACTAGTGACTCTGGAGTTGAACGCTTTAGTAGAGGTAGAGGTGCCTTTGCTCTACCCGTATGCCTCCCCTCCTTCAGTTCACCAATGCACCCACTGTCTGCACCTCCCTGCACTAACTGGGGTATCTGAATGTCCTCATTCCTCTCCCTCCCCAAGCATGAAGAATACAAGCTGTGGATGAGCCTGTCTACAGAGCTGAAGTGAGGCTGGGTAGATTCATTTACCCAGCTGAGGGGACACAGTTGGTGAACGGTGAGCTGGGGTTTGGTGCTGTGGTCTCACTCCAGGAAAGGACCCTTGGTATCCTCTCTGCTTTGAGTCTCCAAGGAAAGCCATGTGGTACTCTTTCATCAAAACTGACCTAGGTCTGAATCCCGCTCTGCTGTCTGAGCACAGTGCACCTGGTTTACAGGAGTATCCACTATCAGCCAGTGTGTAAGTATACACACCTGTAATCACCTTCTAGAGACATTTCTCTGTCACTATGTCTTCAAATTGTGAGCTCGTCACTTGTCCCCTGTAATAACTGTGAGTCACTAGTTGTCATATGCCAGGCCTGTCAGGGTCACACAAAACCAAGGCATTGCTCCTTTAAAATGTGAGGTCAGTGGAGGATAGTCAGCTGGGCAGCTGAAAGGGTGGGTGAGAATTTGTAAAGATCAAAGACAGGTGAATGCATAGATAGGGATTATAGAGAGATGGCAGGAATGAGGTTGATAACAACAGATAGATGGTAGAGATATAGATGATAGGTGGATAAATAGATGATTGATAGATAAACACACATAGATAAGTCGATGATAGATGGTAGATAATAAATAGATAAATATTTAGAAATAGTTTGATAGTGAAAGATAATGATATATAGAAAATAGTAAATGGATAGATGATATAGGTATATTAAAGATAGACTGTAGCTAGATATAAACTACATATAGATGTCAAGAATATAGGTTGATACTGAAAGATGATAGATGACAACAATATATCATAGATAGATGATGGATAGATGAATATGTAGCTATAGGTTATAGTCATAAGTGACAGAAATGGGTAGATAGATAGATAGATAGATAGATAGATAGATAGATAGATAGATAGATAGATAGATAGACATGTATCTGATAGAGATAGACAGTAGATGGGTAACCAGACAATGATGAAAGATAGATATCAGACAGACGGATATAAATCAAGTCATATAAAGAAGAAAAGAAGCATGATGGGTTTAGTACAATTTCAAATCTCTTGACTCAGCATCTGAACCGGACCAGATTCTCACAGCCTAACCACCATCCACTGGTGTCACCCATCATCCTGAGGCTGGATAATTGGGGTCAGTTTTGGGTATCCACCTGAGATGAGGCCCTGATGGGCACAACAGGGTATTTGCTCACACCTTGGTGCCTAGTCCTTCCTTCCCTCACAATTCCCTGCACACTAGGAACTTCACTCCTTCTCAGACCGTGTCCCCCCTCCCCTAGAAGGCAACGTGGCTACCAGAGTTGTGTGTGCCCACCATTCTGATTTGTAAATCAGTGCTTATTTTCCCCCTCCAGCTTCATTGTAAATGACCCCATAATTAGTGTTTTATTTCTGAGCCGCCTCTCATGCCTGGTCCCCTCACTCCACTCATGACTTCATAGTCAGTCAGTCTGCTGTTTGTTCTTTTCTCTTGACTTTGAGCAAAGCCTTTCCTTTCACAGGTGTTTAAACTCAGCTCTGGTTTCCTTAGGTTGGATACCCCCCACCCTCTCTCCCATGGCCAGCCTTCCCAGGAATGTCTTCTCTTCCTCAGCCCTTAATTTTGCTCTCTTCACTGTGTATATGAACCCATATACACTCGGGTTCTACTTGGCCCACCCCTCTTCCAGACCCAGAGCATAGTGGGTCCACTGAGGCACACATGACGTCCCAGAGTCTTTTGGTCAGATGGAGGTCTTGGGCCACAAAAGGAAGCCCGAGCTCAGCCACACTCCTGTGCCCATCTTCTGTGGACCAGGCTGGGCAGACAAGAGGGAGCTGCTGAGGAGAGGACATTTCAGCCTGCTGGAAGCCCTGCAGCCACCCAGGGCTGACCTATAAACACCTGTACCCAGGGGGAGAGAAAGGAAAGGCACAGGCAACCGCTGGGGACAGGGGAAGGCCCAGCTAGGTTTGGACAGATAATAAAAGGTTATGAGAAATTCCACAGTTCAGAGACAGCATGAATGAAGAAAGAGGGTCTGGGTAAGGGTCAGGGAAGGAAACCAGTACTGGTGTTATCTCCTCATTTTTTCAGAGAGGTGTTCTTGAAGCAATGACTGACTGGGCCATCGTACCCACAGATCAGACCTCTGGCCTTCTGGGGCATGTACCAGGTGCCCGTAGGGTTCCTGGGGACATAGGCGTGGGTGACGACCCTGGACTTGAGGAGGAAGGAGGTAAGAGCAAGGAAAATACACGGTGGAGGGCAGTCCACCCCCCTCCAAACCACGGGGTGACTTATGTCCCAACACATGCGGACACTGCATCGCCTGAGAATCACAGGCTGGGGAGAGAGCTTGCCTCTCCCATAATGCCCTTGTTTGCCCACTGGAGCACACATCTGTGTGTGCCAGCCCACTAGAGCCTGCAGTCAGCACCTGCCAAGTCGGGCGTTGAAGAATTCTCTTCTTTCATAACTCATGCCATTGTCATTAACAGCTTTGTCACTAGAAGCAAACACAGCAAACCCTGGCCACACCTTTAGTGAAATGAAATGCAAAAAGAGCTACCCACAAAGCACCAGGCTATGCCTGTCACAGCTACTCCTGGCTGACCCATCTGCAGCTGCTCATGGAGTAACCCAGTCCCCTGTCGACATCCGGTGGAGACTGAGCAGACCAGCGCCAGGCGGCCATCATCAACCCACCCTCTGCCACTACTTCCCTGAGTCCTGACTCCAGTCCCCCACATATTATCCCCAAGGCTGCCGTGCAGTGGCAGAAATAGCCGTATCCATGAGAAAGCACCATGTTCTGCCATAAAGCCTGATAAATATGAGATTAAATTAAAAGCTGAGCACCCAGTTTGGTCTGTGTGGCTGATTTGTGAGCCTGGCCTCCCTGGCCCTTTACGACAGTGTGAGAGCTGATAAATGTCTGTGTTCCCAAAGGTGCCCATTCTCTTCTGACTCCTCCACGCAGTCACTGACAAAGCCCCCTCCCTAGCACTGTGACTTATTGAAAGACTGTAACACTGTCCCCATGCTCAGCTGTGCCCTATAACTCAGCCCCGAATGATAGTTTCCTTCCAGGTTCAAATTCAGCGAGTTGCTTTGTAGATTAAACGAACGTCTGTAAGAGGCACCTAATGATTGGGAACGTCCAATCGTGATTCTTCCCCGACTTCCCTCAGTCCCCGACAAAAGCCAGCAGTCAACAGAGGGGCACCCTTGGATATCAGCCTCACCCCACAAGGCGCCATAGGGCCCTGCCTCCCGAAAGGAGGGGACTCAACTCTCCAAAGTCACAGGGCCCTGTCTTTTTCTGAGAGGAGTCTGTCTTTTGTAGCCGACAGGGGAGCCTCTTAGGCTTCTGTGAGAACGTTGAGAAACTTCCAGGCCATTACCTTGTGTCCACTTTCAAATGTGGCTTGTAATGACCACATCTGGCCTGCCTCAGTGTCAAGTATGGCCAGCTTCCCTCTGCTTCTCCACGTACATGGATCATCAAGGCTTACATCCCTGGGTATAACCTCAGGTCCACAGGTGCCCATGTTGAACACTGTGGCAGCCACTCCAGTCACACACACACACCGTTCTCCTTCAAATGGGTGTGTTGCATCTGCAGAGAGGTGCGTAGAGCAATCCACCCTCCCCAACTCCCATTGCTCACACAAGGAGTTCACCTGTGTCAATAGCTCGCAGATCATTTGGGATGCTCCTATGGACACCTGGTGGCCTCCTTCACACAGTGTCCCGACTCTGACCCTGCATTTCCCGCTTGGGGCTTTCTACAGGCGTCTTCTCATGGGTGGACTTTCCTGGTGCGTCTTCACTCTGCACTCGGAGCTGTAGAGGTGTGTGTCGGAAATCATCTGGGTGGCCACTCAACGTGTGCCACTGTAACCTGCCGAATGTGTGCTCTACCTGCTCACTGAAGCCACATCTACAACCCATCACCCATGAGAATGTGTTGTTTCTAGATTTTCCTATGCGTTTATGAAGGTTGCCACTGAGAAGCTCTAGGTCAATGCTCACATAAATGTGCTCCTGTTTCTGATGAGTGGATTTGCAGTCCTTGGGGCTGGGGCTGTGCCCTCACCTTCCTTCATATTATCCCAAAAATGCTTTTAGTTATACCACCATGTTCTTCACCACTGCTCTTAACCCAGGCTCCAGGGGTCCAAGCATTCGGGGGCAGTGTGGCGGTTCTGGCCAGTCTCTCCAGCTTCCTCTCACTCCTCTTTCAGGTGAACACATCTGAGTAGGAAACAGGAACAGTGCAGATCCCCTGCAGGACCAGCATGGCATGGATGTCATCCCTGCTTAGAGTTCATCCTCCCTCTCAAGCTTCTTTGCCCCCCTGGCATGGATGTCATCCCTGCTTCAGCGTTCATCTTGCCTCTCAAGCTTCTCTCTTCCCAGTGACCAAATCTGCACTTAGATAAGCGGCCTTTTCAAATGGAGACAAAATGACCCAATAGTCCAGGTGTGTGATCAGAACTCTGCCATGTCACCTCTGACCCACCTCACGGATGATTCTTTGAAGATTTTATTTTATTTTATTTTATATTTTTGGTTTTTCAAGACAGGGTTTCTCTGTGGTTTTGGAGCCTGTCCTGGAACTAGCTCTGTAGACCAGGCTGGTCTCTAACTCACAGAGATCTGC
>NC_022017.1:23916618-23925396 GCF_000317375.1 Microtus ochrogaster | reverse complement strand
CCTGGCTCTTTGAAGATTTTAACAGAGTCTCCAAACACAGCGGCTAATGCCACTTGTATAAACGATCTGTCACCAGCCAAATAGGAGATGGCTTGCTTCACTTCTTTCCTAACCCTCCCTGCCTAGGATCAAGTCTGTTAAGGCAGAGGTTCCTAATGAGTGGATCTATTGAATCCAGATGTGACTGTATGGTTGAGTTGGTGTTGGGGTCCATCCTGTCCAGGTGGAAGAAGACCCTGGTTCCTTCACTAAGGTGTGGCAAAGGAAGCTGTTGGCTGGGGACATGAAGTAGATACAGCACTTGACAGGCAAGCAAGAAGACAAGAGTCTGAAAATCTAGAGCACAGGCGAGTGTGATGGCATGCCTATAAGTGCAGTCTTGGAAGGCAGACATGGGAGTTTCAGAGTAAGCTGGTTGGTATAGCTATGTATCTGTGAGTTCTGGGGTCTGCTGGGGAACCCTGTCTCAGCAGATAAGGAAGAGAGCAAGTATGGAAGACTTTTAATGTCCACCTCCACATTCACATGTGTGCACCTACACACAAGTAAGCATTTACAGACATACATGCATACTACAGAGAGAGAGAGAAAAAGTAAGCACAGAGTGGTAAACCATAGGGAACTCTATTCACATGAAGCCTAAAGGGGCAGGGAGAGGGAATCCTGGCTGTGCGAGTAGCCACTCACACAAGACTGACAGACAGCTCACTGGGCAGAGTGCTCACCTAGCAAGCACCATTCCAGCATCAGAAAATTACGACCATCTTGTCCACTTCTGAAGGGATTCAGAAGTGGTGGGACGGAAGGCTCATACATAGGAAGAACTAGCTGTCCAAGGTACATGATTGTAGAGACTCTTCTATGTCCGAGGAAGCCGAGCATACCGAGAAAATGTCCTTGTTAGGAATCACACACATCCTTAGATTTGAATTTCTATAACGCATTTCATCCCAGACATCAAAGTTCCTGGCTCACCGGGGCTCCCGTTTGGTTCGAATGGAAAGTGTAGCCTGGTTTCCTCTCTCACCTAATTAGGAGGCCAAATGTAAGGACTGCCTGGCCTGAAAGCAAACCAGTCCCTGCCCTCCTGCCTGCTCCTGAGGGCCACGGTTCCCGGAGGCCCTCAGGAGCATGTCATGTTCTATTGGTAGAACACCAGTGTGTGCGTGATCACCTGCTCCTTAGGACTGCAGGAAAAATTCCTTGGAGAGGTTGTGTGACATTGTGTCTCGAGGCTGAAGCAGCAATGGCCTGTCCCCATGTCCTGTGGATTCAACGACCTCATAGACAAGTTTGGAGACCAAGTAGGGGAAGAAATTCTAGCACCAATCTCTGGCTGTCATATATATATCCTTACGCATAGGAATATACACATATACGCATGTACACACACATGCTTACACACACACACACACACACACACACACACATGCACGCACAATCACAAGCTGAACTTGGTAGTGTGGGTTTGTAATCCCAGTGCTGAGGAGGAAAAGATCTGCGAATCCCTGTGGCTCACTGACCAGCCATCCTAGTACAATAGGCAAATTCCAGGCTATGTACCAGTGAGAGACCCTGTTTTCACAAACAAGAGAGACACCTGAGAAACAATAGCTGAAGTAGATCTCTGACCTCAACACACACACACACACACACACACACACACACACACACACACATTACATGCATACACACTTAAATATAAACAAATAGAGCAAACTCATCTATATAGGCACGTGCAACCTACTGTTTAGAAGCATACACACATGCCTGGGTGGAGCATCTTCAAGATGGTGGAGCAGAGGCAGACCAACTCTCTCTGGGCGGAAGTGGAAACTGGGCTCATGTGTGGTGCATGAAGCAAAGCTCAAGGCAGGAAGCAGTATCAGGAAGCGGGAGCCTAGTTAAAACCACCAGGCAGCTGACTAGGGGCAAGGCAGCAAAACTGAGCAGGCACGCGCTTCACCATACCAGGCCATCCAAGAGATCACATCAGGGCCCCCAAATCTATGAAGTCAGGTAAACTCATACCTACGGCAGTGGAAGGCAGGATGGGGTGTCTTTCATGTGTCACTCAGAATTGGACAGGTCAGGATGAATGAAAAAATCACATGTCACAGAGCAAGACAAGGGATAAGAAGCATCTGTTTGAAAATCAAACCTTCCCAGAACAGAGCCATGCTTGCTAGTTTATTTGTTTATTGCCTGGGGCGGTGAAGAACAGTCTTATTCTTACAGAGACCCTTTGACTTCCAAACAAAAAGAATCTGCCCTGAGACCCTTTTCAGGAGTCAGTCCAGTCCTGTGTAGAATTCTGGCTGGAGGACTGTTAGGAGAGAGCTTGCTCAGACCGCCCTAAGTAGAATCTCAAACTGGCCCCACCACTAGGCAAAGAGCCCCTCCGCAGGGGAACGGAGGAACATGTGTGAGCCTTGACCATGTTCCAAGTCCCCATGAAGTCTTAGGACTACTAAAAAAAAAATCGATATCATACACATCATGTTCTCTGACTGCAATTCAATAAAAATTCATTTCTAAATGATTTGTGGGCGAAAGGAGATATGTGGATGGCAAAGAGAACATATTTGAAACGGAAAAAGTAATGAAAACACTACTTATCAAAACGCGTGTGATGCGGTTAAAGTGCTGCTTGGAAGACAATTTATACCCTCGGAGTGACTGCGTTTGACAAGGGAAAAATGATAAAATTAATAACTGAAATGTCCTACTCAGAAAAATTAGAGAAAGAACAAGATGAAGCTGAAGAAAGTAGGAGGGGATTGATTTTAATAAATAACCGGACGTGGGTGGAGACGGGTGCGGCCCACTTGGAGTGAGCACAGCTGCCTGGTAGAGGGGAGATCAGGACTGCAGTCTCTGTGGGGTCACTGTAGAGGGTGTCTTGGCCTATACCAACCTTCAGGATTTTAGGATGGAAACTGCTGGTCTCTGGATTATCACAGCAAGCTTGTTGACTTGGAAAAAAAGCTGAGTCCACAGGTCCTATGTACTATAAAGGGATCAAACTTGTTCCTTCCACACCAGTACTGTGTTAGAGTCTCAACCCCCAGCACCACACACAGCAACAGAAAGGAAACCAAGTTAAAATGTCATTTTAAAGGCACTCCTAACCCAATATGGCTGCTTTCCTTAAACAAAATATTGAGGCTGGTTGTTTTAAGGTCATGATTCGGTTGGCAGGTTGCTTGCATAGATGTGGGAGGCCCAGGGTTCAATTTTTAGCACTGCAGAAGCCAGGCATAGCAAGACAGGCCTGACATCCCAGCATTCTGGAGGCAAAGACAGGAAGGTCAGGGTTCAAGGTCATCTTCATCTCCATAGTAAATTCAAGGCCATTGGTGGATGCATGAGACACTGTCTCACACGAAAAAAAAAAGTGGAATTAGGACATGTGGCAGACACGAGAAGAGGAAAGGTGTCTGTGCTGGCTATATTTTATTTCAACTTGACACAAGCTAAAGTCATCAGATAGGGAAGCACAAGGGAGAAAATAACTCTATAAGATTGGGTTAGAAACAAAACTTTTTTAAATTATTGATTGATGTGGGGTGGACAGTCCATTATGGATGGTGTCACTCCGGGCTGGCAGTACTGGATTCTTTATAAAACCACGCAAACAAGCCATGGAAGAGCAAGTCAGCAAGCAGCACTCCTCCATACCCTTGGCATCAGCTCCCGATGCCAGATTCCCACCTGGATTGAGTTCCTGTCCTGACTTGCTATGATGATGAACAGTGATGTGAAAGCCTAGGGAAGATAAACCCTTTCCTTTCCAAGCTGCTTTGGTCATGGTGTTTCAGTACAGCAACAGTGACCCTAAGGAAGACAGCATCCATGCAAAGTCTGGGCCAGAACAGGGCATCTTCATGCTGAGGAGCGAGGTGATTATCACAGACACTCCAAGGCCAGAGAAGGTGAGGCAGACCCCACCCCACAGGTCCTGGAGGCAGAGTGCTCCTAGATGTGTGAGTCAGAATTCCAGCTACAGAAGTGAGGCCCTGCCGGGCAGTGGTGACACACGCCTTTAATCCCAGCACTTGGGAGGCAGAGGCAGGCAGATCTTTGTGAGTTCGAGACCAGCCTGGTCTACAAGAGCTAGTTCCAGGACAGGCTCCAAAACCACAGAGAAACCCTGTCTCGAAAAAACAAAAAAAAAAAAGAAGTGAGGCCCTATACTCATATTGTTTCCAGGCCCCTGGGTTCACAATAGTTTGGTTCCAACAGCCCCGGCAAATAGGTCAACCTTTGAAGGACCCAACTATGTCCTTCAGGTGGACAGTGGGGGGCTGCCACCCCAGTTGAGGTGTTTAATTTCATCCAACTTTGGACTGGCATACAAATTGAAGCCCCTGGGGATGGACAGTCCACCACTTCCCTCCTTGTGTCTCTAGTGCATTGGTTTTTGAGGCCCCCCAATCTCACCCTCCGGCCCACCGTGTTCTCCTCTGCAGTGTTAAGTCCCTGGAACCGGGAGTGGCACCTCACTCCCTCCACATCCCCGTTGTCTCTGCAGTGCCTATGAGCTAGCGAAAGCATCAGAAATAGACGTTGAAAGAAAAATGAAATAAATGGATCCTTCTTTGTAAACTTTCAGGCTTTACAGAAAAAAAAAACTTGTAAGAGAATAGTCATGAAGATATATGTTACAACAAATGTCCAAAAATTGCTAAAATTATTTATCACAAAATGAGAAAGTACTCAATATTCCAGACACTTTCCACAAAGCCATTGTCATTATTAAAATCTGAAATGGCTTAAAAATAGACACAGAGAGAGAGAGTCGACTAGGAGAGGCTCAGAAACAGAACTCAATATACTGAGGAATTTAATATAAAGCCAGGAGCTCCTTTAATCTAGTGTGAAGACAGTGGTTTAGGGCTCAGACGAAAGGAAGCAAAGCTGAACCCCATGCCGTATGCAACACAAAAGTAAATTAAAATGAGAAAAAAGAAGAGTCTTAAGACAAAATTAAAACTATATGTATCTGCTCAGATACATTTACCAAATTAATTCCATATAATGTTTCACCAGTCGACAGAAAATGATCACAACGAAGCTAATTTCTCAAAGAGGAAAGAAAGGGGAGAGGAAAGAGGAGGAAGCAGGGGTGGTAAAGAGAGAAGGAGGGAGAGAGGGAAGGAAGGAGGGTGGAGAAAAGAACAGAGAGGGAAGCCCATTGACCTGCTACATTGATGGGCTATGAACTGCTCTCTGGGTGTGGGAGAGGCTGCAGGATGCAGGGCCCTTTCCTTACAACCAGGATGGAGTCTCTAGAAGATTCATACCCTAGGAGCAGGAGTTAGGAATGCCCAGCCCTCTGGTCTGTCATCTGGTCTGTCTCTAGCTCTTAGCCCTGACATGGGCTCAAAGCTCCACACAGGGTCTCTGCTGTCTCATGTGATTGCCATAGCTGGATACCTTCCTGTCACACACACACACACACACACACACACACACACACACACACACACACGGCAGGCCTCACTCTTCCCTGCCCTGTCTGTCCTTCTTTACAGGAGTGACAGAGGCAGTGTGTTCTGGTGGCTTCATCTGTGCGGACTTACTTATAATTAGTGCAACTTGCTTGCTTTTGGGTGGAGATAATATATTGGCAGTGTTACTGATCAATGTCTTTTCCTTTCTGGATTGCATTGGTCAGCATCAAATCATCTCTACCTAGTGACACCTGCTTTGGCGGAGGACACAGCACCCAGGGCCCCAGCACATTAACACAACTGCAGCTTTGATTTGCTCTATGGAGGTGCAGAACAAAATGACCACGTCTGGTCTCAAGAATTCCGTTTGTCATGCTCATCCTTCGGGGGACTCTTTAATCATGAACAGAATTTTTAAATTAACACAATTAAAGAGGCTATTTCTTAATGTACCTTTAATCTTTTCTTTTTACAGTTAAGTCCTCAAAAAAAAAAAAAACCTCAGTTTAAAACAGAAAAAAAAAATCACTCTCCAGGAAAATTTTAAACAATTGAACTCAACTCCGGAACTCTCCTCTCAGGGGCAATCTTTCTCTGGTTTTGTCACAGTCCCTTCACCTTGGAAGAAAACCTTTCTCTCCATTCAACCTGTGAGTCCCGTTAGCAAGACTTGTGATTCAGACAGGTGAGACACATGGCAGGAGAGGGACTTGTTCAAGGGTCTACCAGTGTGGCCGGGAACTCACTGTGGTGCACATATGAAATAAAACTATAGCCATAAAAATGTGTGGAGTTCTGACCCTTGTCATCAAGTGCATGACCGTTGGAGGGGTGATTCCTGATAAGGGGAGCTATACTGAAGAGGGTTGGCCTGCAGGCTGGGGCTGGGGCTCAGGAGGATCGAACCCATCCAGCACACACTGAGGTTCTGGCTTCCAGCTCCAGGGATGCCAAATTAATTAAGCAAGCAAGTCAAAGCTTTGGTTTTCTTTGTACAAGATACTCATTCATAAAGTCTACATAGGTAGAGTTTACAGGTGAATTGTGGCCAGGGGCTAAGTGTTGGAGTGTAGACAGTAATTGTTAATGGGCTTAGGATTTTGTTTTACTGTTCAGGAAATGATTTCAGGTTAGAATGGGGAATCAATAGACAATTCTAGGAAGATCAAACTCTACTGGGTTGTGCTCCATCAAGAGGTAAATCTGTGGCTGTGGCTGGGTGACCTGAGTCTCAATATATCTATCAAAATTGTAACTAGAGGGGCTGGATAGATCTCTCAGAGATTAAGATTAGTTGTTGCTCTTGTAGATCACTTGGATTCAGTTCCCAGGGCCCATGTAGCAGCTCAGAAGTGTTCATAACTCTATTTCCAGCATATCTGATGCCGCCTTTTGGCTTCCCCTGTCAATGGGCATGCGCACAATATACTTACATGCAGGCAAACACGCAAATAAAGTTAAAATAAATAATTCTTTTTCTGAAACCTAAGTAGAGCATTCAAATTGGATCGTGTGCCTCTGTAATTCTCAAAAGCAGAAATATAAATGTACATAGAAATCAAAATTTGTGCTGGGCAGTGGTTGCACACACCTTTAATCCCAGCACTCAGGAGACCGAGACAGGTAGATCTCTGTAGTCTGAGGCTAAAAAAGCAAGATCCAAGGCAGGCTTCAAAGCTACAAAGAAACCCTGTCTTGAAAACCAAAAATAAAATAAAAATAAATTTGCATTTATATATAGAGAGAGATCTAAAGGCAAGTTATACTATAAGAGAAATGGATGATATGGCTTTGGTTTCTCAGGTTGGACTTTTATCCTGTCAGTGGAATCCTAAACTCCAGGTCAGCTGTGAAGCAGACAAACTGTCCAAGGGCCCAGGAACACTGAGATCTTGACCTATGCTGCTGAGTGTGGAAGTAACCAGCAGTAAGTGGCAGGAATCAGGATATCTGACACTGGACATGAAGAGAAAACACACCATGACTCAAGGTGACACAGAGTGACAGAATGATTCCCACATTTACACATGCAGTGTGTGTGGTTGAATATGTGATATTTTTCTTTCTTTTTATAAAGTCTTTAAGCAAATGTCATGCAAAACAAAGCAGGACCCATGCTGACACTTACACCCCTGCTGGAAGAAAGCTCATGAGACTGGATCAGGCAGCCCCGGTGACACCTAGTGGATTGGTTACTTTTCTCATTGCTTCAACAATGGATCTGACAAAAACAGCTGAAGGAAGGAAGGAGTTCTTTGTCTTAAGGTTTGAGGAGATAAGGTCCTCGAAGAGGAAGCCATTGTAACAACAGCAAAGATGACTGGTTACATTGTGTCCACAGACAAAAGCCAGAAAGATGAATGTTGATGCATAGCTCATTTTCTCCCTATTTTCCTTTTTCTTCACTCCAGGATCCCACCCCATGGGATGATGGTGCCAGAATTCAGCTTAAAACTCTCTGAAAACTCCTCTATAGATGCCCAGACATGTGTGTCTCCCAGGTGATTCCAAATTCAGCCAAATTGACAACTAAGAGTAACCATCACACAAGGACTCTTGAATGGCAAGTTGTTTGTTCAGGGTAGCATGGGTCTGATAAACCAAGAGTGCTTACTGAACTCTCCTGGTAAAGGAAAAGAAGACCAGAAATGGGATTAGTGAAAGTCAATGAGAGCAGACACTGGGGTTTGAGAAATGCTCATAGTGAAACCAAAGAGAAAATCTGGAGATAGCAGAATAAATGTAACACATTCATCACTACTGTAGTAATAGGAGCGGCGGGCTGCTTCCCGCCATTTTGGCCGCCTCCGGCTAGCTTTACCCAAAATAATTACACAGACACTGTATTTATTTAATCACTGTTTGGCCATTTTTATCTAGCCTTTTTTTAGCTAACTCTCACACCTGGACTAACCCATTTTTAATCATGTGTGTCGCACCCCAAGGTGCGCTTACCAGGAAGATTTTAGCCTACGTCCATCCTGGGTCGGAGCTTTATCGCGTGTGCCTCAGAGAGCAGAGCTCTCGCCTCTGCCTGCTAGAGTGGAGTATCGTGTCTCTCTCTGAGGCATCTGCCCCCGAGAGGAGAGCTGTCGAGTCTGACCTCACTTTCTCTTTTGCCCAGCATTCTGCTCCGTTCATTCCTCCCCCTACGTTTTAACCTATCAGGGCAAGCAGCTTTTTTATTTAATTAACCAATGGCCTTTCTCCATCATTTTTCCTTTTTTTGTTTAAACAAAAAAGGAAGGCTTTAACTTTAACATAGCAAAATTACATATAACAAAACAGTTATCAAGTAAAAATTATAATAATCTTTATCATA
>NC_022017.1:23907398-23916518 GCF_000317375.1 Microtus ochrogaster | reverse complement strand
GAAGAGAAAACACACCATGACTCAAGGTGACACAGAGTGACAGAATGATTCCCACATTTACACATGCAGTGTGTGTGGTTGAATATGTGATATTTTTCTTTCTTTTTATAAAGTCTTTAAGCAAATGTCATGCAAAACAAAGCAGGACCCATGCTGACACTTACACCCCTGCTGGAAGAAAGCTCATGAGACTGGATCAGGCAGCCCCGGTGACACCTAGTGGATTGGTTACTTTTCTCATTGCTTCAACAATGGATCTGACAAAAACAGCTGAAGGAAGGAAGGAGTTCTTTGTCTTAAGGTTTGAGGAGATAAGGTCCTCGAAGAGGAAGCCATTGTAACAACAGCAAAGATGACTGGTTACATTGTGTCCACAGACAAAAGCCAGAAAGATGAATGTTGATGCATAGCTCATTTTCTCCCTATTTTCCTTTTTCTTCACTCCAGGATCCCACCCCATGGGATGATGGTGCCAGAATTCAGCTTAAAACTCTCTGAAAACTCCTCTATAGATGCCCAGACATGTGTGTCTCCCAGGTGATTCCAAATTCAGCCAAATTGACAACTAAGAGTAACCATCACACAAGGACTCTTGAATGGCAAGTTGTTTGTTCAGGGTAGCATGGGTCTGATAAACCAAGAGTGCTTACTGAACTCTCCTGGTAAAGGAAAAGAAGACCAGAAATGGGATTAGTGAAAGTCAATGAGAGCAGACACTGGGGTTTGAGAAATGCTCATAGTGAAACCAAAGAGAAAATCTGGAGATAGCAGAATTAAATGTAACACATTCATCACTACAGTAAATGTACATGGACCAAACATACTAAATAGAAACCAGCACTTGCCAGGTTAGATCAGGAACAAAGACAACTCCACAAGCTTCCTAGGAGAGGAACATTTCATCAAATGAGGCAACTCACATAGGATGAAATAGGTAGCTAGAAGCTGGGGCCGCATACAAGTGAGCGGCAAGCACAGAATGAAGGTGTGCTCACTCTGTGGAGCCTAGAGAGTGGAATAGCCCCTAAAGGGAAGAAGCCCACTTCACAATGAAAACCCAGACATCCTGAAGAAGTAAAAACCCCAAACTAAAATGTGTGCATGTTTATCTCATTAGATGCATCTGAAGATCAAACAAGATCTGACAGGGTAGAAGACAGAAAAATGATGTCCTCATGACGGGTGGAAAGTAGAATGCTCCTCACTCCACACTTACTAAACAAATAAGGCAAAGTGAAAGATTCAATGGAGATGAAGACCTTCTGGAGCACATATCAGGGTCAGCCACTGTGACCGTGGTGACATTTCTGGAGCTCACGCCGATAACTGCTGTGTGTCCGTTACTCTGGTGTCACTAGGATTGTATTCCTGACAGAAACAATCTAAGGGAAAATTTATTTTGGCTCATGATTACAGAGGGTAGTTCGCAGTGGAGATTGCATAATAGTGTAACAGAGGAGAACAACTAGCACCGTGGTGGCCAGGAAGCAGAGAGAAGAAATACAGAACGTGAGCAAGATATGGTAGACCTCTAAGAATGTGCCCACCGCAGACTACTTCCTCTAAACAGGCCCCACCTCCCGTCTGTCAGTCTTCATCAATACCATTCATCAAAGAATGAGCAAATTCAGTAAATTAGAGTCTATGGGATGTAATGGTCTCTGGGAATGCATGTGTTCTCTTGATGACATTGATTGATTGATTGATTGATTGATTGATTGATTGATTGATTGATTGACTGATTGCTCTTTAACCATGATCTCATGTATCTCAGGCTTACCTTGAGCTTACACTATAGTGGGGAGAACTTTGAACTTCTGGTTTTCTTGCACTCACATCCCAAGTGTGCTACCACCATCTCACCAGGATTATAGAGTGCTAGGGATGGAATCCAAACCTTTGTGTCCAGTAGGTAAGCACTCCTCCTACTGAGCGGCATGCTCATTTACTGATCTAAAGAAGCCAACAGTCAAAAGTAATCACACAGAACCTTCTCAATGTACCTTTCCCAGGGTGGGCACCACTCAGCAGCTGAGAATAACTCAAACGCATTTCAACCGATTCAAATAACGTAGTACTCGCCTCTGATGAAGCTGAATTATAGTAAAATCTGCAATGACGAAGCACCCGAAAAAGTTAATGGATACTGTTGAGCCATCCACTCTCCCCAGGTGATTATATACTGAAACAATCCCATTCAAAAAAAAAAAAAACCTCAGTCTTGTTGACTGAAATTGACAGGTTGGAACAAAAACTCATACAGGAAGTTAAGGCCCTTTCCTGGTTAATCTTGATCACCAACTTAACACACTCAGAGTCATCCTCATCTGGGAAGAAAAGTTTCCGTTCAGGGATCACCTCCACCAGTGTGGCCTGAAGGGTGTCTGTGGGGCACTGTCTTGATTACCCACTGATGAAACAGTGCCCAGCCCACTGCAGGCAACACATTTCATGGCTAAGTTGTCCTGGCCTAAAAAGGAACCAGTTAAGCCTGAGTCTTGGATCCACTCAGAGAGCAAGTCAGTGAGCTAGCCGTTTAGAAGACAGCATTCATTCCTGCTGTGGCTGATATGGAGTAGATGAACAAACTCCTACCTTAAGGATCCTTCCTGGAGTTCCTGCCCTGACTTCCCTAAATGATGGGCTGCGACCTGGAACCTAAGCTGAAATAAGTCCTCTCCTCCCTGAGTGGCTTCTGGTCAGAATGATTCATTATAGCATCAGACAGCAAACTAGGGCGAGCCCCCGAGTAACTGAAGCAACTCTGAGAAGCAGCAACTCTGAGTGTCTGTTCTTCCTTTGTTTGCAAAATATGATGACTCTGTCACAATGAGGAGCACATGGGGCAGCCTCCAGTGGAGAAGGTCAAGGCCAAGGGAGTCGAGCAGAAGACAGAAATAGGTTACAAGCCTGATATGGGGGAGGCATTGGGCAAAAGTGCGACCTTAAACGTTCATTTGCTCACTCATTCCTGCATTTCTGGGATTAATTTGGATGTTTATTGAAAGGTAGGATCATAACTCGTTTCCCCTAGTACATTAGCCAATTTTCGCAACGCGCCTCAACGCGAAACGCAACCTTTCACAGAACTGGAGCCTTTTAATTACAACACGCTGCTTTTTCTGATGAAAGACAAAGCAGTCGCATTTCAGCTGTAAGGCATCTGATGACAGCGATGTCAGAGCCATCCAGACGAGTGGAATTGGGTTTAATGCGGCGGGTGAGGCAGTCATACCGTCATCTTGCCCTCGATCCTGTGTGGGGGTAGGGTAGAAAGTGTTCCTTGGAACACTTGAAGCCCCAGGGCACTTCTGGTGACCCCACCACACTGACATCTTGGTGGTCCCAGTTGGATTTTCTTCCCTTAGCTGGGAATAGAAACTGGAGATGCCAGCAGAGTTTTCTTGGGTCTGACCTCTACCCAGCATTGACCACTCTGCCCCCCCCCCTTCCATCAGCAGACTCTGCATGACACGGTCTACTCACGGCTATGGCTAAGAAGGCTGGGAAACCCAGGGTCATAGAATAAGCAATGCATGCTTGGGAGACAGCTCTGCAGAGGGATTCTTACACATTGTCCTCAGGAGAGACTTGGCAGCCACAAGGCTACCAGGACCAGAGAGCACTGGGGATGGAGGAGGTTTGGTGAGCAATGGTTGGAACTGGAAGAGCACCCAGAGGGAGACATTCCCAGGGAGGTACAAGTTTTACATTTGGATTCTGGTGGATTCTGGCTGGAATCCCATCAGCTGGGCAGGGCTTGCCTAGCTCCCTTGACTGAACTCCACAGTTCTCCCCAAGACTCCTCCCACCAGACAACGCCACAAAAGTGTTTTAGCTCTGGAACCAGCCACCTGGGCCTGCAACCACTCTTTATCACTGGGGATACGGTGGTCCTGGACTCACTTCTTAGATGGTGCTTCAGTTTCCCATCCAGCACAGGGGGACAGGAGTTGTGTCTCATACTGACTTGAATGGTATGACCAGGATATTGTCATTATTATAACGCATTGTCAGCTGTTGCCTGCAGTGACCCACCATCTCCATGCCAGGTTTCCATACCCTCACTTCCTGAATCCTTTTCCCTGCATCCTCTACCATCCCCTCCCTCTTCTTTCTTAAGACATCTTTCAGCACACAAGCAGTCACAGAGAGTTCAAGGATGTCCCCTCACCTGCACCCACTCTGGCATCTCCAAACATGTTGACTATGACCGTAGGTCTTAGTGGCACTAACTTGAGGAGCCACAAGTTAGATCTAGAGAAAAGAGACAGGGCTGAGGAGAATGCCCCTGACAAAAGTCTCACCCACCACCCACCACCCACCACCCCAATACAGACAAACTTGACCCTCAGGCTCATCTCTGGAAAAGTACAGAGGCTCTGCCCTCAACCTCTGGTCAGGTTGTATTTGTTCTTTTTTTTATTTTTTATTTAACTTTATTTTATGTGCATTGGTGTGAAGGTGTCAGATCCCCTGCAACTGGATCTTCAGACAGTTGTGAGCTGTCATGTGGTGCCGGGAATTGAACCTGGGTCCTCTGGAAGAGCAGTCAGTGCTCTTAACCACTGAGCCATATCTCCAGCCTCTCAGGCTGTATTTGTTAAGTGTTCCTGAGGACCTTGCCGTGGTTGTCCCTGGGAGGCTAGAATAACCTGAGAGAGAACTTGTTGTCCTGAAAGACAGATCTTAAATCCACTCCCATGCAAAAATAGCTGGACATTAACGGCTTCTCCTTTGACTCTTTCTTATCTAGTGGGAAATAAAACCGCTGTGATTTAAAACACTTTCCCCCTTTCGTCTGTGACTTTCTTAAGCATTAGCAACATTGTGGGCAATTTCTTTGAGAAAATCGAAGGATAAATCAAGAGGGTGGCTAAGCTGCCCCTAAGGCCTTGAGTTAAACCATGCCAGATCTTGAGTGGAGTCTCGAGGCCCTGTTTCCCCGTTTCACCTGTTGATTGACACTGGTATGCTTCAGGAGATTCAAAGAAGGAGCCAAAGTCAGCCACGCAGCCTTACTCCGGTAATGACAGTCCTGCACCTCAGTGCTGGGGTGGCTCCTCTGGGGGCCTCGAGGGGCACACCGTCTGCCTGTGGTTAAGTCTAGCTGTTTCTCTCTGCTTGCATCTCCAATGCACAACAGCAGGTGTCAGAGAAACGGAGAAACTATGCAGGTCAAAGGTTAGAGCCACTCATACCCAGAATCGTAACTTTTTATTATCCTTTATATCAGCAAGAATTGCACCAAAAAAAATTTAAAAAGAGAAAAGGAAAGACCTTCATCTAGAACCCGGGAATTGTCACTGGTTCAGAAAACTTTGCATGGATGGGTCATGGCCTGTCCGCGGCCTCCCAGCACATCTCTGTGGTTTCACGTGTAGGGACTTCATTTCATATCAGGCATACCGTGCATGGGTGCATAATGTGTGTAAAATGTAAAAGGCCTTGTATTTCATTTTCCGTTTTCTCCTACAATGCTAAGGATAGAATCCAAGTGGATCCCACTCTAAGCAGGTACTCTTCCACTGAGCTACACCAGCAAACCAATTTTATTTATTTGTTTTGCTTATTTGTATAAATGCAAATGCCAGCCAAGGCTGGGGTAGGTGCTCGACACACTCTCTGCAGCAGCTATGGCTTGGTTGCGTGGAGTAAGACCAGAAGAAGCCAAGTAACCTCCCGTGAGGGTTAGCTCCATTCACAGCAAGGGTTATGGTGTTATTTCCATCATTATAGTTGGTGTGTCCCCACATTTTATAGCCTGAAGATTTAGAAGGATGTGAGCCCTGGAAGCTGATATGTCTGGGCCAGGTTGTGGCCCACACCAGAGAATGGTTAGAAACTTAACAGAATTTGGTGGATTGTGTCGTTGAAAACCTGAAAAGAATGGAGATGGAGGAATGGTTCTGAGGTGAGCGTATCTCCAGGCATTCCTGCACTATCCCCAGTGGCTTGACCTGTCTCTACACCACTCATCAGTAACTAAACTGTAGAGAAAGCACAGAGAAATAATCTTCTAAGTGAAGGGGAAAGTTGCTTCTTGCTGGCCACAAAGACACTGGATTCCATGGCACCAATAATCTTCCTGCCAGACAACACGCCCATCCCAACCTCCTCCAATATGGCCACTGGCATTGCAAGCCATGATCCCTTCCAAACCTGTGGGCCCAAAGAGACAATCAACAGACACAGGGAAAGGAGATGGGAACACCATAGGAGAGATGGCTCAGCAGTTAAGAGCACTTGCTGCTCTTCCAGAGGACCCGCATTCTGTTCCCAGCACCCATATAACAACTCACAATCACCATCCAGGGGATCTGGTGCCCTCTTCTGGCCTCCCCAGGCCCTGCACACATACATATTATATACTCAGTCTCAAACACATACCCATTAAATGAACAGACATATTTTTTTTTAAAAAAAAAAGAGGTGAAGTTTAAAGATCTTCTGTGGTCCTGCTTGGGACTCACTCAGTAGCACCATGGTCTCTGGGCACAGGAGGAGCAATTTGGCCCAGGTGCTCCACACACCTGCTTGAAGATAATGCAGAGTCCTTGACTCTGGAACTCAGCTCTAGGTCCCCACTAGAGGGTATCGGTGTGAAGGCCAAACCCAGTGCTGAAGCAGCATGTGCCCCATGGCACTGCATTGCTCCACACAAAGGACTGAGCAGCTGCTGTCAGAGTGTGCACCCCACTGCCCGGCTTACAGTACTCTCTGCCTGGTGGTCTTGTCCACTGATGCCTTCACAGACTCATTCATGACTTCCCTGGCCACTGCCAACATCATTCCTCCAAGCAAGCCCACACTGCTCCTCCCAACTGCCCTCGTGTTCTTCCCTGCGTGTGCTCACCACCACCAAGCAAAGGCAGGCTCAGAGCCGCCTGCCACACTCACTCTCCCCGGAACCCTAGGCGCATGTCTCTGTCACCACCATGGCCACCCATGTCAGGCACTCTGCCAAGATTTGCTCAAGAGATATGAACACACTGATATGTGAAAATAAGCCTTAAAAACAAGGTAGTTATGGTTCCAAATAAATTTCAAGAAGATATAAATCAAAGCAAAATGGGCTTCCAGGACGAGAGTTAACCTCGAAGGAACATGGCTATAATAGGTTTTTATCTGCATTAAATACAGCCGGTCGGAGGAGACTTCACTTCCAGAAAGGAGACTGGGGACAAATTTGTCTCTAATTTTGGTTTCGGAAAAATAAATTAAGGCAATTATTACTTCAAGATTGCTACCCAGAATCCTTCTGTCTCCTTTAAATTCCACATGAATGCAACCCATACTAAGGACTCAGAAACAGTCAGTGGAGTATGCATTTTCCTTCCTGACAGGGTCCGTGCTATTTATTGAACTTGTAATTGGTCATCAGGTCTTCTGTGCAGGATAGGAAGGGGGGGTCACAGTTTAAGTTATCTGGAATGTTTGTGTGGACAGGTGTCAGATGGATAATCAGTGGGGTCAGCAGCATTGGGCAATGGACGTCAACTAAAGGCTCCCATGGGGTGGAATTGAAGGATGTGGGTGAAGAGTGAAGGCCAGAGGTGATGGTGGGCACATTCTCTGAGCCGTCAACCTCCATCTTCAGGTCTACGCATAGTCACTTAGACCTCAGTGATTGGTCACAGAGTTCAAAGTTACCCTGGACTCTTGGAGACAAGGTGACTGCCAGTGGGATCTCAAGGATTCCTTCCCTGAATGGATTTCTAGAAGAATTTGGCCATGTACTTTCTTGTTGTGGGGGAAGGACTTTAGAGAAAGTGTTGAATCTGGCCGGGGGAAGGGTGAGAAGCTGCACAGAAGGGGAAAAGATCACATGACCAAGATGGAAAGGTTGACCTAGACCAGGGTGGGGAGTGAGGGTTGCAGACAGATGTGTGGTGTCACTACCACCTCAGTTACTCGCTCCATCACTGGCCCTGCTGAGAAGCCCTGGGTGCATGCATTTCCTCAATGATCGCTTATATTAGTCTTCCAACGTGGCCACTACCATCTCATCCTAAGATGAAGCCACAGAAAGCTGAAGGCCAGGCTGAGGTCCCATCATGATCGCAGGAGGTCACTGAGCTGTTATATGAGAATTGTACATAAGACTCTCTGAGTCTACGCTGCCTGGACGCACAGCAACAGAGAAAGCATGAGCAGCAGCTTGCTGCAGGGACCGCCCTGCACACCCCTCAGAGACGCAAACGTCCCTGACTTGTGGTGAGTGACAAACTGAGTAATTGCTAATGGTTGCCTACAGAGTCTGTAAGCAAAGAAGGCCCAGAAGGAAGAGAGCTGGCATTGACCTAGAGAAGCAGCCAACATGGGACCCAGGATTTGGAGGTTAATGACTATTTGGGACTCAGCAGAAAAAGCCAAGAGACCATTTTTGACCCCTGTTAGTGGTCAGAGTTTGATCTAAGTGACAGGGAAGAGTTGCATCATAGCAGGTAGGGGGTAGGAATGTGACATCCACAATCCTGCCAATGGGTGTGATAGTGACAACCATCTCCTTCTGGGGTCATTCAACATAGAAGAAGTAATACTGAGATGTCTCGGTAAGGTTCTGCCTTCTGTTGCTGCAGCCAATCACCTGAGGCTGTATTAAGGAGGAGGCCACTCCTTTGTCCTTGGCACTCAGAACCGAAATAATCATACAGAGACTGTATTAATAAAATCACTGCTTTGCCCATTAGCTCTAGCTTCTTATTGGCTAGCTCTTACATATTAATTCAACCCGTTTCTATTAATCTGTGTATTGCTACATGGCTGTGGCTTACCTAAGGCTAAAGTTCAGTCTTCCTCTGGTGGGGCTACATGGCTTCTCTCTGACTCCACCTCCTTTCTCCCAGCATTCAGTTTAGTTTTTCCATGCCTACCTAAGTTCTGCCTTATCAACAGGCCAAGGCAGCTTCTTTATTCATTAACCAATAAAAGCAACACATAGACATCAAGGCTGGAAACATTAAAGTAAAGAGTTCTATGTGGTTCATGATAAAAAGATAAAGATAGATAGGTAGGTAGATATATAGGTAGGTAGGTAGGTAGGTAGGTAGGTAGGTAGGTAGGTAGATAGATGATAGATAGATAGATAGATAGATAGATAGATAGATAGATAGATAG
>NC_022017.1:23897535-23907298 GCF_000317375.1 Microtus ochrogaster | reverse complement strand
GATAGATAGATAGATAGATAGATAGATAGATAGATAGATAGATAGATAGACAGACAAACAGATGACAGGTAGGTGGGTGGATAGGTGGATAAGCGTCCATCACATGCTGAAAGGAAGGTGGGGCAGGTTCCAGCTAAACAAACAAGGAAAACTATGGACTGAGCTCCAAGTTGTCTGTGCCCTGCAAAGAAGCCTCGAATTTGTAAAAGCAGATGGGAAGGCAAGGAGGAATGGACTCTCTTATTGTTTCATAGGCTTGTAAGAGATCAGTAGACCCAGAATAAAGATGGTGATGGGATTCCAGAGCCCACATTAGCCTCTGGGGAGCATTTGGCCACCAAGCACACTCGGTATCCCCAGTGGCAGGCCTCCCTGCAGGCAGTGAGGTAGTGCCTGTGCACATCTTATATGGCCAGGATTCTTGATGTGAGGAAGAAGGAGTCTTCAACATGCCCTGGGACTGGCTCCTCTGCTGGGTGTTGGGAGCAAATCTTCTATCTGCTTCATGCCCTTAGGTCTCTAACAAGTACATGACCCCAGTAGAATCCACTGTCAAAGGTAGACTAAGAAAAGAACTGGACTTTTAAGGAGAGAAACTTACAACTTTCCAAAGAAAAGACACTTACAACCTATAGGCTTTATCAGTATCTAGAAAAAGAAATCCCCCAGCCCTCCACAATCAACCCATAAGGCTACCACAGGGATATGTGACTCAGGAATAACTAGTATGGACGGGGACATGAAAGACAATCAACGGAACCCTGGAACAGCACACTTTCTTCCCTTCCCTGCCTTTCTCCTTTCCTCCGTCTCATCAACTCATCCCACTCCTTCATCTCCCCCTCCCCTCCCTCCATCTTCCATTGTCTACCCTCCCTTCATCTTCCACTATCCACCTCCCTCTATCTCCACCCTCTCCCTCCCCATCTTCCACTTTTCCCCTCCCTTCATCTCCTCCCCTCCCCTCCTTCATCTTCCATTCTCTTCTTCTCCTTCCTGAGACAATATAGAGTTTAAGACAATAACTGTCGACACTTTAGATGTTGTTAATACAATTTGCCACATCAAAACATTATAGTAGAAAATTTGCAAACCTGCATAATCAATTCACTTGAATTAAAATAGTCTGATGTCACTCCTGAGCAAATGTGACATCAAAAAGCAGATTTCTTTTTTCCTTTTTCGTGCAGGGATCAAACCTGAGGATTTGTATGTGGTAGGCAGTGTTCTTACATTGAAAAACATGTCAGCACTACCTCAAAAATATGCACTATCATTCCAGCAATTACAGTGCAGGCAGGACATGGAAACCATGCAAGGCACTTCAGTCTACTGCAAGAAACAGGATGCTTATTATTAATGTATGGGGGCGTATAAGGCAATGAAGTTATTCATGTAGAATACACTTCTATGAAGCTGGGGAGGAGATGGCCCATCAGGTAAAGACACCTGCTGCCAGGCCCTGTGATCTGAGTTCAGTCCCCAAGACCCATGTGATAGAACTGGTTCCTTCAAGTTGTCTATTGACTTTCACATGGGTAACAGTCCACATGTGGGCACCCATACACAACGAATAAGTTAATAAAAAAAAAACAGTGAAAGTTAGGCCAACTTAGGCTGAATATAATAGAGGGCAGAGATTAACTGGAGGCGCAAAGGCAAAGAGGTAGATTTACCAGAACCACACATGCTTATATACACATGCACATTCACATGGTCACAGACATGTACATACAGGCACATGTACACTAAGTAATTGTATCTCCATGCATTTGGTAGGTATATATCTGATGCCAGTTCGTGCCTGCAGCACTATGGAGCAGACTGGCTGGGCTGTGAGTTCAGGAGATGTCTCTGACCTCTCCGTCCAGCCTCCTGTGCATATGGGAGCTAGACAGAGGAAAACTGTCTTCCCCCAGCCTCGCACGCTTTCTATTCCCACACACCAGATTCCCCTATGACCAGAACATAATTTGAAGCTAGCTGGCAAGGGAGCCTGGAAAATTCAATTTATAGAAGCTCAGCTGTAGCCTCTCAGAGCAGGATGGGGAGCTGTGGGTTTGTGGAAAAGAGGGGTAAACACTCAGCCCAGAATCCTACCTGAAGCCTGGGAGGTTGCTGTGAACAGTCTCTTTACAGTCCTGAGTAGGAAGGCATAGGATTTAAATGCTATGTTTAGACAGCATGATCGAATAGAGTGGAAAACATAAGAACGTTGGAAGAAGTGTTGTCATTATTGGGAGATATGGTGCTGTTGTCTAAACAGGCTGTGGCACACTTTAGAAACCATTATTAAAGTTAGTATGCACTTAGAAAGGCACTGGCTATTAGTACAGTAAACGTGAAAGCATGCATAGTCCTTTCTCTATAAATAAGCAATGCTCAAGACATGTATTTTAAAGGTATTTACAGAGACAATCTAAAGTAGCTAGCAAGAAACCCAAGTGTACATGCAGAGAAAAAAAATCAGACATCGTTGCTGCAAAGCAGGATTCTCTCAGAGGTACACACTTATGGCCAAGGCAACTCAGTTTTCCATGATGTCAGAGCTCTCTGAGCTGAGTCACGAATTCCATGGAGATCCCGGCTCTGGGAATGGGTGTCAAAGTTCTGACCTTGATAATGAGCAAAGAGGGTCAGGAGTGGCCGCCAGGTTACTGAGGACAAAGTCACCACAGACTTTGATATAGGATTGAAGACAGGAAAATGACGGATGGAACAGAGCAGGAAGAAGAACAAAACATAAGAACTGGGTAGAAACTAGCTCAGGGGAGAGAGGCAGGCATGAAAAGCATCCTTCTGCAGCTCAAGACAGCTGCTTCACCATGGAGACTGCAAAAGGAAGGAGAATGAACCCCTGCTTCATGATGCTTTTCAGATTGTTGAAGAGTAAACAGAGGCAGAGCTGTAAGCATTTTAAGGATTTATTTGTATTTTTATGTCCCTGTGTGTCTATGTGAGGGTCTGTGTGCTCATGGAGTACCTGCAGAGGCCAGAAGAGGGCGTAAGAACCTCTGGAGCAAGAGTTACAAGTGTGAATGCCTGATGTAGATATGGGTGTTGGAGTCTGGTCTTTCGGAAGAGCAGCAAGTACTCTGGAAGTATTTTAAAATAAAACATTCCAGGAACCCTCAGACTGCTTAAAGACAGGACAGTAGTAACCATAAAACACTTTAGGACTAAAACCCTTTTGTTTATAAAATGATGCCATTAAAGGTAGGAGAAAAGCTATAAAATACATAAGGTATTTACAATGTGCCTGTCCTAGGAAGAAGTACACAGGGTAAAAGTACCTCTAAATCGCCAGAAACTGGCATGCCCACCAATGGGAAATGGAGCAGACATCTGAAAACACAGATAGAAAACAAGAAGAGTTGATTGTTAATACACATTTACAGCGATGGTCAAATCCATTGCTCACTGGGAATGCAAATTAAAATGACCGGTTTATTTCCACCAGGCAGATAAAACTTAAGAAGGCAGGTTTGGCCAGAGTCCATGAATCTGTGAGCGGTGAGTATTCACCCACTGGCAAGACAAGGAAATCTCAGCTGGGGTACTGAGGACGTGTCCTGCTTGCGGTCAGTGTTTGTACACTGGATGAGCCCCTCACAGATATGTGCGTGAATGAATGTCGGTACTGTCGTCTACAAGTTAGCTTGACTTGCAACTGTGTAACTCTTGTCCCTTCTTCCCAAGGCTGGGCCAATGGACCTTCAACTTCAGGTCCATTTGAGAGCTGATTGCAGGACTGGAGAGGTGACTTTGTCCTTAACACGCTTAGCTCAAAGATCCCCAGAATCCTAAAGCAGGGGTGATGTGGGTGCTGCATGCAGCTGGGCCTGGAAGGTTTTCTCCCAGGTTCCTATCTGCACCTCTTTCCTTTAGCTGGGAAGCACTCAAGCTTCTGGCCAGGGCACATCTTTCCTAGGCTGCCCTTGGGGTGGTGGGTAAATGCATTGTCTTCTTCCTGCTCAGCTGTTTCTTCCTGCAGTGCAGAATGGGCTTCCCAAGGGGCACATGCATTTTTGCATTTGGTGCTGTGGAGCAAGGCCCAGCATGGATCTCTGGACTTCAGCCAGGTCTGCAGGGTTCCCACAGCCCAGTTCCAAGTGTCAGGGCACCTATTATCTCCTGTCTGTCCCCCTTAAGTCCTACTTTCTCTCTTGGATGTTATTCTGGACTGCTGAGAGCAGAGGGGACTCTTTTCCTATAGGACTCTCCTTCCTCTATTGGGAACAATGATGGCAAATCTCTGTCTGCTGCAGGGTGGAGGGGTGGAGATAGATAACAACACAGTAGAAACAAAACGATGTAGCCTCAATTTGTCCAAAGTCCTGCCAGTTGGTTCTGGTCATGCTAGGGAAGGGGTGTGCTGATTTCAGTATGAGGGTTCCTGCAAGAGTCTAACCAACCTGATACATCTTCCAGAAGCTCTCAGGAAATACATGCCATCTGTGGTTCCCTTCCCTCATCATCCCCCCTGTGTAGGGAGAGGGTTGTCTCTGTCCCCTAGTCCCTTAATTCATAGGCACAACACTCAAAACCTGGCTTTCTTGTTCATCTGTCCTCTCCAAATCCTATGGCTGGTCAGATCCAATCAGTTCTTTGACCTGGAATATTCTTTTCAACCCTTGGGCCGTATTTACAGTTCAACAGCTGCAGAGACATGAGTGGTGGTGCCCATCTGTAATCTAGATGAGGGCCTTTAGGGTAAACAAGCCACACTTTCAAACTGCATTCATCAGAAACTCTCAAGTCACTCCCAAGATAGAGAAGAGGTACCTAGCATGGTGATGTGAAAGGGAGCAGAGCCTGGGGAAAACTGGGCTAGAATAGTTTGATGCTGGGGAATTGGTCACACAGTCCTGCCCTAGAGCAAAGAGTGACAGGAACCATTACAGCAGGAGCATGCTTGTCCTTCTCCAGCACACTTCCCAGGTCAATCTGGGAAGCTGGTTGACAGGGCAGCCCTTTTTGGAGGTGGGGAGGAGCAGTGTGGCAGCATCCTCTATATAGGCCACATGGGTTTTCTTAGGAAAATTATTGTCCAGTCCAGGAATTACCCATCCAGAGTATCATAGTGAGCTTGCATACCAGGTACTGTTCTTTGGATACCATACCCATTGATGGGCATACCTCCCAGCATGGTAACCCTGCAGGTGTCCCTAGCAGTGTAGCTGCTGAAGGAGAAGGATGCCAGAACCTTACCGGTAGGCCACAGTCTCATGGCGATATACAGATTAATAGAAATGGATTAATTTATAATGTAAGAGCTATTTAGAAATACGCTTAAGCTATTGGCCAAACAGTATTGTAATTAGTATGGTTTCTGTGTGATTATTTGGGTCTGAGTGGCGGGGACATGAAAATGCAATCTCCTTCTACACGATTTCAGCTTAGAGAACAGGTGGCTGCCCTTCTTCCAGGCCAGGCAAGATGAGCCAGGCTCCTTCCGTGTCAGATGCCACTTCTCTTTACCTCTGTTCTCCCAGCCTCACGGACTGACTGAGGTTATCATGGGTCACAGCTGAATGAAGACTCACAACAGTCAGCCCAGAACCTTTGGGTGTGATCCACTTGTCTTGGAGAAGGCTCCTTCTGGGGACAGAGAAGTCACTATATTCTATTGTCATGGAAAATCAGACCTTTCCCCTGGGAGCATCACCAAATGAAAGAAGACCCATCCACCTTCTGATGGATGGAACCTTCTGATCTGTGGAAACTTCACCATTCAGAACAGCAACTTGTGAGAAATGGCATGGAGGATCTTAGGAGGAGAGATCTCCATTAGCCACTGGGTCATCTAGCTATGTGTAGTTCCCAATGAGCCCAAAGGACCCTTAACACCCAAATGTCATCCCTTTAGCTCTGAGACCAGCTCCTTGTTTCTTTTCTAAGGCAGGCCAGTTAATGCCTAGGAATTAATCAGCAAGGTCAGGGTGCCAGCTGCATCTTCTACTGTGTCCTGAAGGACCATTCTCCCTCGAGAACCAATGTTACTTATCACACCAGTTAATTTCCAGAACACAAGTGAAGCAGACACCATGAAGAGAAAGGAGAACCCAAGAGTACATAGGACCCTTAGCTCATCCTGGACTCCAGGAGAACCTCTGTACTGGTTGGCAGTTGTGAAGACCTGGCTGTTCTCTTGAATGTGTGCAATAGACCTCCTGTCGCTGGGATTCAGCTCCGAGGACTCAACCAACCTCAGGTTGAAAGTGTATTTTTCTATAGTTTGTGTGTATATGTGTGCCAGCATCGTATGTACATACCATATGTGTGCCAGCATGGTATATGCATACCACATGTTTCAGGTTCTCTCAGGCCATAAGAGGTTGTTGGATCCCCTGGAACTGGAGTCGCAGTAGCTGCAAGTCAGCATGTGGGTGCTGGAAAGCAAACCTGGGTCTTCTGAAAGAACAGTAAGCATTCTTATCTGCTGAGGCATCTCTCTAGCACCTGTACAAGACATTTAAGGTCACCTGAAGATGACTTGGAGAAGAGGCCATTGGCTACATGTAAACACTGGACCAGTCAGAGCAAGGATGACAGGTATCTCAGGTGTGGAGTCTACGGGAGTCCTGATGCTTACAAAGCCATGTGTGTCTATTTATATACAGTCAGCAATTGTGGTTGAGAGCCACCCAGTGTTAGTGCTGGGAACCCAATTTTGGTCTTCTGCAAGAGTAGTATGTACTCCTAACTGCTAGGCTATCTCTTCAGTTTTTCTTTTTTAGTTTTTCACACATTGATTTGTATGTGTATGAGAGAGAAAGAGAGCGTGTGTGCACGTGTGCATGTGAGTGTGTGTGTGAGTGCGTTAGCACTCATGCCGCTGCACACATGTGGAGATAAGAGGAAACTTACAGGAGTAAATTTTTCCTTCCACCATGTGAGGCCTGGGGCTCAAACTCAGACCTTTAAGCTCGGAATCAATCGCCTTTGCCTACTAAGCCATCTCATCAGTTCCCTGTGCTGTCTTTCTTAATATATCAGTCTGCATCCTGCCGACCTTCAGACTTGGAGCTTGTCTGAGACCCTGCCGTATCCCAGGCCTGACCTTTAATTTACACCGCGTCTCTTACCCAGTGTGTGTCACCCACTGCACCCCTCCCATCTGTTTCTCTGCTTCCCTATGAACTAGCAAGTGTCCGGCTTTGCCCCGGTCATGAGCTAGTGATGAGAGCCCGGTGGAGAAGATTCCTCACACGAGGAAAGAGGGAGGTGGCCGAGGAGAACCAGATAACAAGAGGCCTGTAAGGGAGGCCACACAGGGAGGAGAAGACAAAAATCCCTCTTTCCAGGCTTCTCTGCCCAGGAACTGCGATTTTCAAGGATGCTCAACTCCTGCCATTCAAACTGGTACTGAGCAATCTTACCCAGTTATCTGGAAATTTCCGTTCTTTGTGAAGCCCCAGGATCCTCCCTGAGACATGGACAATGCCACAATCCACTAAGAGAAAGAGCATTTTATTCCCATTGGTGAAGGAGCTTGGGGAAGACTAAAGTGCTGCCCTCACGCTCCTTCGCAGCTAATGTGGCATTTGCGTTTTCTTTCCGTGTCAACGGGGGCTCGATAATTACACACGTGAGCCAGTGCTGTAAAGCCATGCAAGCCAGGACCAGTTTATAGACACCCAGTAGGTGGAGGGCTCACCAAGCACAGACACAATTTCATTAAAATGTTCAGCAATTCCGAGTAAACAAGACCCACCCCCCAAGGCTCTCTGCAAGGCGAATTCTGCTCCTCCGATGGCAGAAAGCTTGGAGGCTGCTAAGAAGTTAAGCATGACATTTTCAGGTGAATTATAAGATGAAAATGGCTTTTTTATTTTTCTATTTAAAAAATAAAGAAGAAATTTCCCTGCGGGCTGTTTACTTTTTCAAAGCTGGAGAAAAACACAAGCAAACCTTACAAAATGTCACTGACAGTTTCTTCCAGAATGGTCATTAAGGCTCATGTTTTTATGATTACAGCCTTGGTATGTGTCAAGACAGCTATGGGAGTAAGGAAGCTGTGGCCTTGGGTGACAGTCGATGTCTGCCTTAGTATTTCTATGAAAAGAGAAGTCCCATCTGGATCCAAAGCCTCTGGATCTGTGGTTTAGCTTTCACAGCATCTGGAGCTGCCCAGTGATTCTGATGTCCATTCTCTGGGGAAGAATCTAGAACCCTGTGACGCCTGTGATGTCTCCTCAGCCTCCTTCACATGACTTGCTCTCATTAGCATTCACATCTCCCTTCCTTTCCAGGCCCAGGAAGACAGACTTCCCAGACCCCTGCAGTGATAACGCTAACTGATAAATTTGGTCAGCTTTTGGCAGAAGTAGACAGTTCCTTTGACTTTCCTGGCTATTCATTTATTTGCTTATTGTTAACTGAGCTGAAAGTAACAGGTTTCCTTCTGGCTTTCCCCTTCTCTCCTCCTCCCACCCCCACTCAGTCTAGTCTAACCCAGGGGTCCCCCTGTATGCATTTATATAACTGCACGCAGCACAAACTCTGCTGCAGTTCTCTCCTCCCCTCCAAGTCTCATCCCAGTCTTCACCCCAAGCTGCTTTATGGTTTCCTGGCCTAGGCACACTCACCCCTCATAAACACACAAATACAAAAGTAAGAAGTCGGGTTCTGCATATTAGAAAGAACACGGGATATTTGTATTCCTAAATTTGGGTCATCTTGCTTAATATTTTCCAATTCCACCCATTTTCACATCACCCTCCAAGCTTCTTCTGGATGTCGCTAACTAAAGGCTGTATTCTAGATGGGACAGTTTCTAAGAGGCAATACCCACCTCAAGCTGAGACCCAAAGAGATGTTGGGGAAGTGGCCAAAAGGCCTATCCCTAACATGTTGGGGATGCCCCAGTAATTTTTAACCCCAACTTGACACAGCTTAGAGTAATCTAAGAGAAACTTAACTTGAAGTGTTTTCTTTACCAGTTTGGCCTGTGATCATGGTTATGGAGATTGCCTTGATTGACATTGGTGTAAAAGGGCCAAACCCTCTGCAGGAATCATTATCTCCAGGCTTGAGGCCCTGTACTCTTAATAAACTTAGCTAAGTATGAGTCAGAGAGCAAGCCAGCAAGCAGCCTTCATCTGTGGTTTCTGCTGCAGGTTCCCGTTTGACTTCCTGATATGACTCCCGTCAATCATTGATTGTGACCTGGAAGTGTTAGCCAGACTTTCGCTCCTCTACCTGCATACTGAGAGGCAGGCCCTCCAGCTCACTACCTCCAGGTCTGATCCCCAGAGGAGGCACCAGGGACAGGAATGGAACAGCACAGGTACACTTCCAGTTAGATGTCAGTGTCAGAAGCCACAGAGAGAAGCTGAGGAACACTCCAGCGCATACGAGATGGGAAAGAGGGTAAGTCTCCATTGGACCTAAATTAGGTTCCCATATGGGACAGGCAGTCAATCAGACTGTGGATGGTATCCCGAAGTGTGTCCCTGCCCATCTGCAAAGGTCAGAGAGAGGATTCCCCCATCACAATCCACCTGCCTGGAAGAAGTCAAGCCAAGTCTTCTCAGTACTGGCCTGGCTCTCCAACCCAAGACAGGTCCAATCAGGTCCACTTGGCTCAGAACTCACAGAAATCCTTGTGGAAAGCTACCTTGGCTCCTAGGCAACTTTGAAGCATCCCTGTGGCTGATCAGTTGGGGAAACAGTAAAAATTGGTGAGGTTTATGCAAGCCCTTCATGTGTAAGGAAGGTCTAACAGTCATGAGGATGTCAGACCCAAAGTCAGGTCCTC
>NC_022017.1:23886435-23897435 GCF_000317375.1 Microtus ochrogaster | reverse complement strand
CTTTTTTCTTTCCTTTCTTCCTCCTTTCCTCTCTCCCCCCTCCATCCAACTTTTCCTCCTTCCTTTCTTCTTCCTGCCTTACTGCCCTTCTCTTTGTCTTTTTTCCTTTTACCTTATCTCCCTGACTTTCCACCTTCCTCTTTCCTTCCTTCCATCCCTCTTTCCTTCAACCTCCCTTCCCTTCTTCATCTCTCCTAACGTCCCTCCCTCCTTCCTCATCCCTCCATTTCTCCTTCCCTTCCTCCCTTTCTCTTAGCCTTCCTCCATCCTGCTCTTCCTACTTTTTTCTTTTTTCTTCTTTCTCCCTTTATTTCGCTCACAGGGAAGCTACACAGTAGACTACAGAAACAACATGCACAGGAATCTTGGTCAGAATTCAGACTCAACGCTTCTCAGGCTGAATGCTTCGATTCTCTGAGCCCCAGTTTCCCATGCCACAGGAGGTGGCATGAATGAGTAAAGATGAGAAACCCTGGCCCTGTGCTCTTGGCCTTAGTGGCTGTCATTTCCCCATACCCAGCATGCTGCAGGCAGGATGCCCATGTCCTCAGGGCTCAGTTTCCCGGGAAGCAGCCAGGGTTGCAGGGAGGTTTTGAGGCAAATCTGCTTGGCAAAGGTGGGACTGGGTTTTCCTAAGACAGTAGCTTCCTGCAACAGGAGCTTCTCCAGGGCTTGTGCCTGGATCTGCAGAATCTCAAGTGGAGTAAAACCATCTGAACAAGTGTGGCTCCGAGGCTTCCTTCCGACTTAAGCAAATAGATTTCAGTTTTCCGTTTGCAAATTCCTCCCTGGATTTAGATTTGGGAGTCACTTGGCACAGTCTTTCTCTTAGAATAGTTTTCAAAGAGAGAAAACGCCTAAAGCAAAAGCTCTCAATTCCACCATGTCTTCTTCTTTTGCTTGCTCTCCCCTGTCAGGGAAGAGCTGAACTTTCTGCCTCCCCCTTCCTCCCCAGGGCCCCCAGTGTCCTTGTTTAATGGGAAAAAGCCCTACTTCCCACCACTCTTCCCTCTCTTGTCTTCATCCACCCTTACCCAGTAAACGAAAGCAGGCAACTTTCCCAAAGGCACGGACCCCGGAAGAGGAGGCTCATTTCCCACTCTGCGTCTGTGGCCAGAGGAGCAGCTGTGGGAACAGAAAAGAAGGGTGAGAGACTCCAGTCCTTCTGGAGCTGAAGGAATTGCTGGGAGGAGTCACAGAGGCATGTGGTGGCTGCTGAGGAAGTGGCCTGTGGGGGTCAACCTCTGACTTAGCCTGAGGAAACTCCTTTGTCGTATTTAGCGCAGATGTCTAGCTCCCACAAAGCGATCTTGGAAGATCCTGAGCACTGACATGATGGGGAGGGTGCCTGTATCATGGTGGTTTCTGTCCCGGTCAACACATAAAGGGTGGCAATGGCCCTTCACCTCTTTGTGTCCTCCCATTCAGGGACATTTCCTGAAGGGGATGAATAAGAACGGAGGAGAAGAAATAACAGGGGTCTATGTGCTTTCAGTCCTGGGAGCTGATGCCTGCTGTGGTGGCTAGTCTTGGTGTCAACTTGACTGTATCTGGAATGAACCACCATCCAGAAATGGGGATCACACTTGTGATCCAGACCCTGAGGCAGGAAGGCACACCTTTAGCCTGGGCCACACTGTCTTCTGGAAACCTGTATAAGCATAGTGGAGTAAGAAAGGGCTCGTTGGTTCTTTGCCTATTTGCCTCACTATATCAGCAATCCATGCCTTCATTGTCAATAGTGCCTCCTTCTTCCGGACTCCAGCACATACCGAAGACCAGCTGAGACACCCAGCCATGTGGGACTGAGCAACTACTAGATTCTTGGACTTTCCATTCACAGCTAGCCAGTGTTGGACTAGCTGGACTGCAGCCTCTAAGTCATTCCAATAATCGTCATACACACACACACACACACACACACACACACACACACACACAGAGGGTCACTCTATATGTTCCTTGACTCTAGAAAAGCTAACTAACACACCTGTAGAACTCACAAGATCCCTCTCCATCTCCCCACACTGCAGAGACTGAAAGGGACAGATTGCAGACCCAATGGTCTCCAGGTGGAGGTCTGAGCAGTTCTCCAGGCTACACAGAGAGCAACAGGTTGACTCCTCCTAGACTACTCCCTGGTTTGGGTTCCCTGTCTCAGTCAATAGCACAATGGATCCCTAGACACTGCCCATAAGATGCCCTGCTTGCCCTACACACTCTACCCTTCTTCATCCTTCCTTGTTTCTTCTGTGCATCATCTAATGTGAATGACATTTCTTTTTCCCTCAAACCCCTCAGATAGGAAAGTTTTAGCTTTTGGCGCTGATTCTGTGGATTTTTTCAATATCCCGGATACGGTCTAGGTGCTGGCTCTTTATAGTCCATGCTATCTGGAGCCTGAAGTTTATGTTGTGGAATATTTGTTTAACTATGTAGATATGCTGTATTTGTTCAGTTAGGTAAAGATATGTTATTATTTTACCTTGTCTGTCTAAGGCACTTGATTGGTCTAATAAAAAGCTGAACAGCCAATAGCAAGGGAAGAGGTGTAGGAGGAACTTCCAGGCAGGGAGAATAAGTAGGAGTAGGTCTTTAGGCTCAGGGAGGAAGAAAGAAAAAGACAATCAGCGAGATGACAGGGGTCAGGCAGACAGACACACAGGAAGCAGGGGAGTAGGGCATACAGCATGAAAGAAAGGTAAAATGCTCCTAAGAAAAACATAGATGAATGGGAATAGGTTAAATCAATTAAGTTAAAAGAGCTAGTGGGACAAGCCTAAGCTAAAGCTGGGCATTCATGATTAAGAATACGTCTTCCTATCTTTATTTGGGAGCTGGTTGGTTGCCCAAAGAAAATGCCAGCTCCATCCATAGAGATAGAGAATCTTATTGAGTAGTTCCCACTTCCCAGAGTTGTCAAAGGGATCTGTTTTTCTCATGATACAGTGGGGTGGCCCTCTTGTAGGTGACAGTGGTGGTGGCAGCTTGTCTGAACACAGATGATTATCCTGTGAGCTTGGTAGGGATTGGAAAGAGGCAGTTAGAGAAAATCTCATGGGATGTATTCCACCATGTTCTAAACATGCATCCTCAGTTGACAGACTGGAGACCCTGTGATGATACTATAGTAGGGCACCCTGCTATTCTCCCAAGGACAACCCACCAACCTGTGCCAGCCTGCATCAGCATCCTGACACATAGAGTGAAGATCTGAAGATGCTGGGATCTGATTTGGCTCTGACACTTTGCACTCCCCAGCTTCCCCATTGATGTTATGTGCTGGCTGATTTGCTGATGGCAAGACATTCCAATTAAACAATCAAGGTTAATTTACAAACAGGCTTTGCCATCGATTGAGCTTCATGGATCTGCGAGACTTCTGGTCTGCCTGCAAAACTTTAGCATCTTGCCAACGATGCATGGACACAAGATGTCTTTGCTGTGGAGACAGTAAGATTGAAGGACCATTTTCTTCCTGGACCTGTCCAGGGTCTGTGGAACTCCGGCTTGATCTCTTTGCATTTCTATTCTTTGCCTTAGACAGCCGCTGATGGCTGGAATCCCAGAGACAAATGCCCCCAAGGACATGACACAGATCTGTCATAGCAGCTGCTCTCTTGGGTAGCTTCTCTCTTCCCCCAACTCACTCTTAACCTGAAAGATACTCAGCCTCTGTCCAGCGAGCTTTACACCAGGGAATTTTGCAATTGTTCTCTGAGGAACCAGAAAGACAGGAACCTTCTCTGAACTCAGGAGTCTTTCTCTGAGTGTCTAAAACGTGGCAGACCCGGAATATAGGGACTGAGCATGAACCAGGATGTGTGAAATCAAGTTTAACCCATCTTAGCAAGTAGTTGTGACCTGGAACTTTCCACACATATCTCTGTGTTTTGAGAAATGAAGGTGAAGGTACTTGTCCCACCCAACCTACAAGCTCTTTGCTCCTGCAGCAGACATCCAAGGGATATTGAAGGAAGAAGTCCTTAGAACCAGACCCAGAGCTTTTCCCAGTCCCAGGAAGAGAGGAGACCTTCCAAGAGACGTGGATGCCTCTCCCAGTTCTGGGTTATCTGATAACCCAGATCAAAGGCTGTCTTCTACCACATGTATGTGCTTCTGATCCAGTAGTACCCTTGATTGGCCAGGAGAGCGCAGGAAGCAAGCATGTCTAAAAAAGAGATATTGGAATCAAAGGGTTACAAGGTGCATTTGTCAGATGCACTAAAACCACAAAGCTAGGAGCTGATGCTGCGCTGTAAGACCATTGGCTTCTGGAGGGAACTGATGGCCCAGGACCAAGTGGCACAGATGCTATGAAGGGTCCTGACTGGCAGCAAACATCCCTGTTGGGCCTCCCTTTCTGTCTGGGACTCTAAATCAAATTTTTTGAAATACAAGTCTTGTGGAAGGGGCCTCTTCTCATTGCCCCTGACCCATGTACCCCCTGTTGAGTGTCTGACCTGACTTAGAGGAGAGAATTACCCACAGCGCCCCCCACCAGCTCTTCTCTCTTACAGTGCATGCGAGGCTTCAATGCACGGTGATATTAAACACGGAGTAACCCAGATGGGTGTCTGTTGGTGACTAGGGTTCTCCCAGTTCCATTAACACCCACCTATTCCAAAGCCAAGCTGGAGCACAGCTGACTCGCCTTTGAGATGTTGTGTGCTGTTGCCCTGGAGACGCTCCTCCGCCCCGCCCCCACCACCACTCCTTGGTTTTAAGCTTAATTCTGCAAAAACATGCAATTCAGCTGGCAGGAGCTTTCAGATTTAAATATAGAGATTAGATTAAATTGGCGTTGAAGTGGTGTTTGAATTGAAAGAGCAAGAAATGAATAAACTCTGGGCATGTTAAGGAATGTGCTGGGGAGCAGGGCCTAAGCTGGGCATTTTCTACCATGTCAAGTGCAGCTCAGTTTGCCTTTGGTGTTCAGGGCTTCCCTAGCATAGGTGTGCTATGATCTGTATAGGGGAAGAACTGGTTTAGGTTGACTTTCAAGCAAGGGCTCAGAGCTCAGCTTGAATTCTGAATTTTCTTCCCAGCCAGTGTTTGAGGGCCTGGAAAATGAATCCTTTTCTCATCTTCTCCGTCTCTGAACTTGGGGATGGTCCTAGGACCTGCTTTGGCCAATAGCTGAAGCATAAACAGCATGAACCCTGATGCAGATCTCATAATGTCTTGTACTCTTCAGCAATCATCAGCCAGCTACAGGAGGAAGAGGGGTGCATGAGCAAACTGTCCCCCAAGATCAAGGCTACCACCACCTGGATGGGCTACTAAAGGCCAGCAGCCTCTGTCACATGCATTTGGTAGCCAGAACGCAGGGAACTGCTCAGCTGGCTGTAACCCCATGGGAAGATGACAGAAAGGGAAAATGAACAAATAACTCTTCAGACTTAACACTTTGTGGTGTCTTCTTGCATATTAGGAGCTGATTGCTTTGTGGTCCAGCAATAAAGCCTTAGGTCATCTTTGTTGGCTGGAAGTAGTTGAAGGGAGCTTTTATTTTGAATCTTTATTTAAAGCATGGAGTGATTCCTTGGTCAATGGGGAGTGCCTCCTGTGTGGATCCTGGGGATTTCAGGTCTGCCCATCCTCTGAGGGCTGCCCCCTCTGGCCTCGCCCAGCATTGCAGATAGTAAGGGTCCAGAAAGTCAAAATCTCAGAGTCTAAGTTCCAAGCGGTTGTGAGATCTTGCCCAGCTCTGGTTTTTCTAAACATTGAGAGGCAATGGGCTATGGGTTAGGTTCAAGACCTCCATATTCTGTAAAGGGAAACCCAGGTGGTTTTGTCTAGGTCATGGTCACACACTTGATGTCAGCGATGCTTAGGAGAGGACCCCGTGACAAATGTATGCCACATATCATGGACTTCTGCTAATACTCTGACTCTAGTCACCAGTTGTGAGTGGAAAGAAAGCCAGCTGGGAACAGAAGGCCTTTGGGGGAGTGGCTACTACTCCTAACTCTAGAGGAGTTGGTTTTAAAGCACCTGCAAAGGGGAACCATTATCCCGAGCCTTACCCATGGAGTTACACTGTCCTGTCAGTCACTCAGCTTCAGACGGCATCCATTTTCTCCATAGCACTGATGGCGGCATGGGTTCCACAGGAAAGCCCCTATTCATAGACCCGGGGGACATACTGAGATGATGCATATGCCAACACCTGGAAGACATAGTTACTGTGACAATGACAGCCATCTTCCTGCATGAGGCAGCTTCCAAGCACAGGGCTGGGTGGCATCGCAGGATGATTCAAGTTCTAAGACGTATGTATGGATCAGTAGCCTCCTCCTTCATTGAGCATCATGCCTGCAGCCTTCCACAGCCTTCCACAGCCTTCCACAGCCTTCCACAGCCTTCCACAGCCTTCCTTCCACGGCCTTCCTTCCACAGCCTTCCTTCCACGGCCTTCCTTCCACAGCCTTCCTTCCACGGCCTTCCTTCCACAGCCTTCCTTCCACAGCCTTCCTTCCACAGCCTTCCTTCCACGGCCTTCCACAGCCTTCCATAGCCTGCCTTCCACAGCCTTCCTTCCACAGCCTTCCACAGCCTTCCACAGCCTTCCTTCCACAGCCTTCCTTCCACAGCCTTCCACAGCCTTCCATCCTCCGCCAGGCTCTGTCTCCTCCCTGGGAAAGAGCCACTTCATAGCAAGAACCCAGGAAGTGAGCCCATGCCTGAGCCTGCCCTTGGAGTCTCAGAGAAGCACCTGGAACCTAGGAAGGAAGATTTGGCTCTGGTACCAGTGAGCTTCATACTTGTGGGGGACTCTGGGTACCAGGCTTTGCCTATTCACAGTTTCAAAATCCAGTCACTCAAAAGTCCTTCAAGACAGATAGTGCCCTCCTGCCTAGAGATGACAACACAGGGACTCTGAAGGAGCAGAGCCCTGCTGAGGTGAAGAGCCGATGAGAAGGATCCAGGTTTCAACCCCAATAAAGAGAGCACAGGCACTCATTAGTATTGGGCTGTTGGTGGGAAGTAATTCACAACGTAGTTCCTTTCCTGGGTGAAAAAAAAGCCTGCTCCTTTGACATCTTTCTCAGAGTATGACAGGGCTGTCGCCAACAGAAAGCACATCCCATTGGCACAGTTCTTGGCAAACAACCAATACATGGAGTTTTCAGAATCCAAAAAGGCATCTAGAAATGATTTGGTAGAGCACATTTTTGAAGATCTAGTGTGCTTTATGGGGGTGACTACACTGAGATAATGTTCGGGGACAGCCACCTACCATCTGCCATGGGGGAGCCCGTGCCAGCCAATAGATTGACATGACTGTCAGCGACACGCAAGGAAGCAGCTCGGAATAATCCCACCGTTACATCCAAGCACTGTGCGCTTCGGCATTGACCATCGGGATGCTCAGGGTGGCTTTCCACAGCTTCCTGTGAGAGTCCTGGGAGGGCCAAAGCACTCCGGAGCATCTTCAGTTCACATGGGCCACTCCAGCTTTGCAGTCATGTTTGTAAGTATAAGATATTATTAGCAAGTTGCAGAACAGCCAGCCCTAATTACTGCTCAGATGAGTTGCTTTGCCTTTGTCATTATGGCAGAACTAGCATCCTGCTAATTCTGCTTAATTACAAAAGCCCCCCCCCCACACTGCACCTGTTACTCGGGATGCCTGGCACGGATGACCATGCCCCCCCCCCATTTTAGTCCCTAAGAACTGAGAACCTGTTGCCTGTCTGTAGTTGCAGTGGTGGAGTTGTCCATTCGCTAGCGTGAACTTCCTGACCCAGAAGAAGCACTCGGCAGCTTTTGCGTACCTTGCCTGGCCCCAGGGGAAGGGGGGTTTCTATCCCACAGAGTAAAGAACATGCTTGCACCCAGGTGAGGCTTCTTCCTTGCAAGAGACAGTGTGCTATGATTTTGCTGCTCCATGTGGAGTCAGTGCTGTGTGCAGGGCCCATGTCCTTGGTATTGAGAGCATGTAGGGAGCCAACAGAAAGGGTGGTCTCGTGGTGGTGAGATGGAGATGAACAGGACAATACACGCAGAACAACAGCACTTCACTGGACCTCAGCAAAGCTTGGCTGCTCCGTCAGTTACACCTCTCTGAGACCCACTTGTCCTTTTGGCCAGGGCTGACCCTCTGCTTCTCGCATCAGGGACAGAGTTCAACTCTCCCATCCTTGGAGCTGGTCTGGTCTGGATGACCTGGGGTCCAGAACGATGTGGCTAGGTATTCTAAGGCTGGTCAAACTCTGGTCTACGTGCGTGAGTCTCCTGACTGGCTTCTGGAAAGACCAGAAACGAACCCCAAGTGGATACTTGATCACTTTCCAGCTGCGCTGCCAGCCAGCAATGGATTGGGTGCCTTTTGGTGGCAGGCCAGAGGATTTTCAACAGCCTGAAGCCCCAAGCCATTGATTGCACTTGGTGGGAACCTGGTGGAGGACAGAATCTCTAGCTAAGCAGCCCCAGGGACTGCTGGCAGCCACCCAGAGGGAGGGTTTAACGGGGCTTTCAGCTGGTTTGATTAGTTGAGTATTTTGGGTTGGCTCTCATGCAGGTGACCTCTCTCTCTGCCAATCACTCCTGTCTCCTCCAGGTCAGTCCCTCACCTACAGAGGAGTGCTGGCAGACCCAAGTTGCAGCGGATATTGTGGAGAGGTGTCAGTTGTGGCAATGACCAGGCAGAGATGTGATCATTCCGATGGTGGCCTTGGTGTTCTAGGCGTGAAATCTGAGAGTCAGTAGAGACCCACATTCTGTACCTATGGAGAACAGACTGGGTAGGTTTCTCAGCCTGGAAGCGGGAGAGGTATTAGAAGACGGTGGCCGGGCAATGCTCAGCTTAGCCTGGTCATTCCTCATCGTCTTCTAACACCGGACACAGGGTTTTTAAGTAGGACCTGACTTGTGAGATGCAGCCAGTGCCTGTCCTGAGGGCACTCCACCCAGACACACACTGCCTGGCAGATGGAATGCAGTCAGCCCCCGACCCTCCCCTCCCACTGAGGCAGGATGACTGACAAGCGCCCCTCTGGGTGCCCTATGCTGCGGGTCTCACAATTCTCAGACCCTCCCAAAGCTGCAGCCAGAACTGCCTCCTGAATGACCAGACCGCCACCAAGAGCTGCCTGCAGTAGCCACACATTCTCTAGGCGTTTATCCAGGCCTGAGATATCCCAAAGCCACGCCAGGCTGGAGAACAGGGGGCTTGCCATTCTAGCAAGTTGGGAATGGAATCAACACTCTGACATCTGCTATGATATCTTAGAAAAAGACCCTTGCACCAGCTCATTATTGCCCAGGAGACTTTAAGCTAAATAGGAAGATCTGGAGAAAGGTTACATCCAGCTTTCACCATGTGAACTACTGGGGTGGGCCAAGAATGGTGAGACTGTGAGAGGCATAGAGTGTGTGAAAAGGCAGTGTTATCTCTAGCGGGTGGCCTTGTCCGTGACACAGAGAGACAAGAGAGGACACCTTCTGAGTCATCTTGTTAGCAGAGGGGTCCTCTCCCAAGACCTCCCCCCCCCCCACTCCAGCACCTAGATCATCCACTCCTTCCTCAGGCAGCACTGGATCACTCTGGCTGCCAGTTCTGTCTCCAAGTGGACTGCCCTTGCCTTGGTGATGGGTTCTTCTGACTTCCCTGAGTTTTTCTGTTCAAGGAACTTTGTCCTGGGTGCTGACCTGGCTCTCCAGGCTTTTCTCCTCCCAGGATGGCTCTATTGGACCAGCAGATCTCAAGAGAAGCAGTATGGCCCAAACCCAGCAACACCCTGTAGAGTAAGGCCCTGCCTTGTCAGCTCCCTCACTGCAAGGAAGAAGGCATGAACTACCGTCACCCCACACTGCTGCTTACTGAGTCCCAAAACAGGCAGAGAGGCTCCATCCAGAAACCAAGATAGTCAAGTGCTGGGTAGGGACAGCATGACCAGGGGAAGGGCAGTGGACAGTCCGGCATCAGGAAATACCCATGCAGGCGCTGAAGTCCCACCTATTAGCCACTGCAGACAAATGTGCCCAGCTATGAGGGTCACTTTTTCCCAGATGTCAAGCAGAAACCTACAGCAGTTACAGTCTCCACCCAGAAAAAAAAAGAACAGAACATGCTAGACAAGTAGTCTCTGGGGGAATGTAGCAAAGGAGGAAAGAACAGAAACAGGTAGGGGGTAGGGAGAGGGTCCCCTGCCTTCCCAGGCCACTAGATGGTAAACAGGTAGCTGAGGCTACAATTAGAGCACTTTCAGTCATAACTGGCTTTTACATTTGTCAAACATTACATGAAGTGGGTTTGAGTAATGTGATAAAATGTGGGAAAATAAAGAAACACTCAACTGTTGATTAAACTCTAGAATGTTCTAACATCAGGGCAAATTAAACCAACCACCAGATGAACAAACACTGCTATTTACAGAGGGAGAAAAGTGGACAGTTGAGTGTATTCATCCCAATAAGCGAGGCAGGTCCAAGGAAGAGGCAAGAGGGAGCCACTCCTGCTGGTAAGGGGTTTGGTTAATGTTGTCTTCAGTTTGTTAACTGTTGATGGGGTAAGAACAAGTGTGGGCTACTCTGGGTATTGCGTGCTGATCTGCTAAGCAGGACACAGAATGAATGACTCAACAGAACACTGAGCCTGTGAGCAGGACACAGGGCACGCAGGGCCAATGTCCTGACAGAATGGCTTAGTGGAGGTGCACAATGCCCTAGAGACAGTAGCAGAAGCCAGTCTCTAAAAGGATGACAGGGCCTAGGAGTAGATGTCAGGTTCCAGCACTGAATCCAGCAGCAGCTGTTAACACCCGCCCACTTGATGGTCTCCTTTGCCTGGCAGCTCCAGAGAGGATGGGGCAGAGGCTAGCTGACAGTAAGTTCCTATGAGACATCAGTCTGACTACAGTACCAAACAAAATGTGTGCATGCACACACTACACCATCCACATGACACACACGGAACACACACACCACAGAACACACATCAAGACCATCCACATGGAACACATAGGACATGCACACACATGCACACACACACA
>NC_022017.1:23878581-23886105 GCF_000317375.1 Microtus ochrogaster | reverse complement strand
ACACACACACACCACAAGCCCCACATCAACACTATACACATGATACACATACCACTTTACACATACAAACACAGAACCCCTCAGTGATCTCAAGGTGAGCATTTCTGTGGCTCAGTTCTTCGCTAAAATTGGGCACACTAGCAAAGGAGACCACAAAGTCCCACTGGGGCCCCATGCTCACCAGTATCCTCCCTCGGGCTCTCAGAGCCCAGGGCCTCTCCTCTCATATATGTCTAAATCAGTGTAGAGGGAGGAACAGCCAAGCCTCGGCTCCGGTCCCTCTGTAGGGACACAGGAGAAGAACAACATGCCAGAGATTGTCATTGGCAGGGCATCTCTGCACTTCTTCCTAAACTCCAGCCGAAGCCTGAGATCAGCATGTGAGCTGGTCCAGTTCCTCCTCCACACTCTGCCCCTTGGAAGGAAACTCCTCCAGAGTCAAGCCAGCACCCAAGTGTCACTGCGAAGGCTCAAGTTCAACCCATTGTATTCCAGGTTTCCATGGCCACCTGAAGAGGTAGCAGCGCAATTTCTATTAAGCACACAAAAGCCCTGGACCTAACGTCAGATGACTGAGCTAAATCCTTAAAGCTGTGAAGCTGAACCATATGATCTTGCCAACTATTCAACTATTTTTGGACCTACCCAAATAACAACTTCATGCAGTGCAAGCCAGTAAGAAAGGGAGAGAGCCAAGATTCGGGCTTAGATTTTTCTGAATATTGAATTTAACTCTTAATGGGTATATAATTAATCCTCCTGCAGTGGAGATCTTTAATCCCCCTTATTCAGCCCCTTCTTCTTCCAGACCTACATTGTTAGAGTGTCACCAAGGCCCCCAAGTACAGATCAAGGAAGACACAAATTCTGGGGTGGCAGGGAAGCCAGCACAGCTGTACAGACTGATCTGTTGTGGTAGGAATGGGCAAAGGGATAGGAGACCCCAGTCCCCAGCGAGAGCTTGTCTCCTTAGCCGTTAGCATATTCTATGAGTCAATATGCGTCATTGTCATATGCAAGTGTACAACTGGGGACAAGATGACACATTGTGAGAAAAGAAGCTAGGGTTGGTGGTACCCACATCAGTCTCCGAGTCTCTGTTCTTGGTCCCCATGTCACATGATCCTATCTGCTTCACAATGCACAGGCCAGGCTCTTTGATGGACAGCAGAGTTTTCTCTAAGAAGAAAGTGACCAGCACCAACTCTTGGAGGATCTCAGGGCCCTAAGAATGCCATTGACAGTTGCCTGCTCTTCTCCTCAACTCCAAGTTCCAGAAGCATCTATGGCATGTTGTTCACTTTATCTGCCTCAAGCATAGCCCTGCTTCCAAAAGTCTCCATGGTAAATGCTTCCCACCATTGCCATTTATCTTACCACATCTCAGGGTGCACCAAAGCCAGTCCAATCCTGAGCCTACAGAAATGACCTTCTCAAAACAGAGAAGCAGTATTTCCAAACCTGACAAGCAACTTTAAATATAATGTCCGTGGATACCGTGATAATTGTTTGTTTGTGCCACCCTGGGAGACGATACTTGCAACTCCAAACACTGCGGATGTGATGATGTTCCCACAGGTTATTTATAAATAATTCACAAGAGGCAGACCCAGGAGCTGAAGATATGAGTGGAAGAAATCCTGGAGTACTCTCCTGTCGCAAAGTCTGAAGTCACAGGGAAGGTGTGGGGAGTCCTCTATCAGGAGTATATGAAGATGGCTCCCCACACCAAAAGGCTTATCATTGCTTAAGCAAGACCACTGGATATATACTGGCCAGTGTGCAGTTCTCTCCTTGCAAGGGAAAGGCTGATGGACAGCTACAAAGTGAGTAGACAGTACATTTGCCATCGTTATTTTCATTGTCACCATCACCCTTACCACCACAACTGTAGCCATCACCATCCTGTCCCCACCATTATCACCATCCTCAGCAATCATCATCACCATCATCACCACCCTCATCAGCACCAGCACCTTCATTATTATCACCATAATCATCACCTGCTGTGGGACAATGGCCTTGTGTCCTATAAAGATTTACCACTTGTAAGGCTTAATAAAACATTCATTGGCCGGTAGCCAGGCGGGAAATATAGGTGGGGTGACCAGAACAGGAGAATTCTGGGAAGAGGAAAGGCACAGTTTATAGTCATCACCCAGACCAAGAGGAAGCAAGATGAGAATGCCTCACTGATAAAGGTGCAAAACCACTTGGCTAACATAGAAAAAAATTATGGGTTAATGTAAGAATTAGTAATAAGAAAGCCTGAGCTAATAGGCCAACCAGTTTATAGTTAATTATAATTAACTAATGTAGGCCTCTGTGTGTTTCTTTGGGACTGAATGGCTGCAGGACTGGGCAGGACAGAAACCTCTGTCAACAATCACCACCATCACTAACATCATCATCACCTCCAACCATCATCATCCCCATCAACATTGCACCACCACAGCCATTACCACCACTATTGTCACCAAGACCATTGTAATCACCAGCATCAGCACCACCAGCGTCACCACCATCAACCTGCAGGGGGAGATGGTATATCTGCTGTTATTGTCCCTTCAGTTAATGTTGGCTGAAAGAAAGGAAGGCAGGCTGTCTCATTATTACCTCAGATATGCATAAGACACTGTTAGATATTTCTGTTAGAAATATTTTCCCGCTGTCTCAGGATGCATCACTTAGCAGAGCATATGGGAGGCCAGGTACCCATTTATCTATGTCCATAAAGAAGAGTCAACATAGAGCCTCCTCCAGCAACCTGTGACAGCAGGGTCAGTCTGCCTTCACTGTCTCAATGGGGAGCACCACAAGTCTTCTTGGACATAACCACTCTCTTGTCCTCCCCTGTGCCCTAGGACCAGAGCCAACATACTGACAGCATTAAGAATTTCTCAAAATAACAAAGAAAGTGATGCATGCCACTTAGGATCCTGAGGCAGGAGATCATGTGTTCGAGGCCACCCGAACTACACAGTCTATTTCAAAAAGGAAATAGAACAGGGGGTCATGCAAATGTCATCTTTCTACTTCTTTGCCGGGAGCATGCTCTAGAAGGAGGAACAGGGGTAAAAGACAGAGAGATCCAAAGAAAAGTGTCTAAAAGAGCAATTGGGGGTACCCCTCCCCTGGGTCCTGAGGAGCTAGGGGCTGGTGAGTTCTGCTGGAAGGTTCTGAGACACACTGGAGATCAGGCTAGCCCATGATGGCATTTTTATTATGGAGACCCTATGTTCCCACACAGCTTTCTACCAGCATCCCTGTGCAACCTGCCTCTTGTACTTGAGGATGGGAAACCTGTCCTTGTGAGAGGTGGGGTCTGGACACAGTGTTGACCATGACTTCCAGGTGCTAATGATGACCAAATGCCTGACATCACTAGGCAGGTAACCTCATCCCCACATGGAAGATTCCAGAGAATCATCTCTTGGTCATTCCACAATTAGCTGAAAATTCAGTAAGTGATAGAAGCACGGGCTCCAAGGACTGGGTCTTGGGGACCCACCAAGGGAACAGAACTCTGGGAAACTACCAAGAGTACCCACATGAGGGCACTAGGAGCCACTTACAGGTCGTGGGATGGCCACAAAGAAGGACTCACTCTTGATACATGGATAGGAGTTCATGGGACACACCACCATCTTCATAGGCTGCATAGGCAGCTTCACCCACATGTCGTGAGAGTCACACTAAAGTTCTAAATTAATCAGGAGGCTAAGGCTGGTCAGGAGATGATGGTTGCCTTGGAGAAGGCTCTTAGTATCCGCTCTGCCTCCGCTCAGTGGAGCAGAGGAGACAAGCTTTGCTGAGTGCCAAGGGAAGGGGGCAAATGATCCCTACCTGCCAGAAAGTATATCTCTCTGCAGCCAGAGGAAGCCAGTGCGGAGCCTGTGATGGGCAGCGGGGATGTGAGGGAAAGTTCCACAAGCTCACATTCTCCATCCTGCAAGACACAGAACAAAGGGCCTTTCAGTAGCAGGTGACAAATGCTAAAAGCCCAGGCATCCCAGAACAGAAGGAACAATGGAGACATATCTCACTGGAGAGAGAAAAGGCATGACAGCATAGAAGGGTGCTGCTGCCACCACCAATGTCTGATTTACTGAAGGGGAGGAAAGGCAGCCTCCAGGAGGGGCTCGCTGCCAGCTCAGTAGCTTGCTCCACAGATCTCAACACCAGTGGCAGAGCTCTGAGAACAGAGAAACACATTTGGAGCTTCAGTGACACCAGGCAAGAGCAGTGGCCAACATCCCCAGACAGGACAATCCCTGGAAGCTCAGAGGAGGGAGGGAATAGCAGAAGCTTGGATAGGCTCAGCAAGAGGGGAGATGGCAACTTCACATCTCAACAGAGGAGGTGTCTTAGTTAAGGTTTCTCCTACTGGGAAAAAACATCATGTCCGTGGCAATTATTACAAAGGAAAGCATTTAATTGAATCTGTCTTACAGGTTCAGAGGTTTAGTCCATTATCATCATGGCAGGCAGCATAGTGGCACACACACACACATGGTACTGAAGAGGGAGTTGAGAATTCTACATCTGGATCCACAGTCAGCAGAAAGAGAGAGTGACATTGGGCCTGGTTTGTGCTTCTGAAATCTCAATGCCCACTCCCAGTGACATACTTCCTCCAAAAAGGCCACATGTCCTAATCCTTTCAAATAGTGCCACTCCCTGTGAGCCTATGAGGTTCATTTCATTCAAACCACCACAGAAGGGGAGCAGAGCACCTCCAGCATGAAGGGGCAACTGAAGAGATCACAACACAGATTTTAACTCAAACTGAATCTACCCTCTCTACAGACAGGGTGACAACCATGACAGTTGTGTCCTGTAGAAAGATTTACGCCAGGGACCATAGATCCAGACTTTGAACAACTATCCACGAGCATCTGAGTAGGCTCCACATTTCCTGCTGAGTTCTCTTCCCACAAACCATGGTGGAAGGAGTCCCGAAGGTTGTCTTCTGACCTCCACAAATGGGCAAGGCATGCATGTACAAGTGCAAACACATGCACGCATGTGTACACACACACATACACACAAATAAATGCAAAATTTTTAAGTGAAACTTTTGAACAGAAAACTCACTACGGAAGTTTCATGAATGGTTAATAAATACAGTCAACATTTTTTTTAGTCAGCAGAAAATGAAGATAAAAACCACATGATATGACCCTAGAGTTTTCACAAAGGTAAACAAAGGCAGAAAGTAACTTTCCCTTGTAAAATGAATGGTGCCGACAACTTGAAAAAGCAATCTGGCTACTTTTCTGAAAGTTAAGTCTACGCTTTTTACCTGGCCTAGGGTTTCCATTCTTCAAGATGCTGTCAACATTATTCTCAATCCATGGATGAAAACAATTCAATTGTTAGTCGACAGAGGGGTGAACAATCTGTGTGGCCTGTACAATGGAATATTCCTAGGCTGTGAAAAGAGAGGGTTCCCGATGCTTGTGGTGCCCTAGACAGTATTTAATGACATCACTGAAACTGGAAGAAGCACAGGATTCCAAAGGACCCCCTCACATGACGGTTTGGAAAAAGCTCAACTATAGACGTGAGATAGTTCAGTAGTTGGCACAGGCTGGGTGTAGAGTAGGTTGTCTGACAGCCAGGGCCTTGAAGATTTGGGAGTAATGACTTTCCCAGCTTGATTGTTCTGTGGTTATATGACTGTATATGGTAACCAAAGTCTATAGAACTGTAGACCTTAGATGGTGAATCCTGTGGAAGTAAAGCCTGTCTGTGTTCATGACGTTGAGCAATAGAAGAACCTCTACAAGACACCTTACTGGACCACTTGAGGGCTGTGTTGTCATTTCATTGTGACTGAGGTTACTGCCCCACCTAGCCAACATTTAAAAGGGCAGAACTAAAGGGTGGTTAGCTCAGGGGGTGAGAAGTTCACTATCCCCTACTGAGTCCTTTGCTAGCCTTTATGTTCTCAGCATGCTTGGAGCTCACCATCTCCACCGTGGGGCCTGAATAGCCTGTCCTTTGAGGTTTGGCAGGCCAGTGCACACTCAGACCCTGCTCAGAGGAGTGTCCATGCTACAGTGCTCCAAGGCTCTGCACACTCTTTCTACAGCTATTCTGAGGGTTCCACCAACAGAATATATGGTACAGCAAAGGATTCAATCCAGAGGCCAGGGCCTGGGATCCTGAGACTGGGTGAAGGGATCCTGCTAGCCCCTGCCCTGAACCTGTGGGCTGGGCACTGCTCCTCCTAGCTGACCTATGCCTTGAACATGCCTCTGTCCGATGATGTCTGCCATCACCCGCACATAGCCCACTCTCTGCAGTTTGTCTGGCTCTGCATTTCCCTTCTTTCTTTCTATGTACTGCGTTTTACATGGGAATCCACTCCCTCCAGTGTAAATCCGAGCTCCCTAGCTAATTTCATCTGCAGCCACACAGTTTCCAAACCACGTTGCATCTGGGATTTGGGGTTAGGGCTCCAGCATATGAATCAGGGGGATGCTACGTAGCACATAACAAGGACCTTTCCCAAAACAAACCTGGGAGCCCCGGTGTTGTGAAGAAATGAAGATATCAAGATGCTTTTACAAACTATTGGTGCTGTGTCCTTGGAGACCCTCTCATCTCACTGGGCCAGGAGTCACAACTCCACCCCTACAGCTCCCACACAAACCCCGTGTTAGTTAGTACTACCACCCGAAGAAACTAAAGATGGCTACTGTGTAGGAGGCCCATGTGCCCAGTCTCAGCAAACCTCCTCTGACTATCTGTTTACAAAACACAACTGAAGCAGGCTCACCCAAAAACTGCCACCAATTACTGCCAGCCTAAGGCCTCCACCACGCTTAGCTTAGCTTGGCAACTTGGCCGAGCGCTTGCAAATCAGACCCTAGGGGTCCAAAGTGCAGTGGGGTGAGGCTGTGGGGCTCTGCCAAGACTGGCTTCCTGGCAAAGCCCGAGGGACTGCCTTAGGGGCAGCTGTGCTAACCCCAGCCCCTGGAAGGCTGATCCCTTGGTTTTAATTGAATGTTTTTGAATTTTGTACATGAGCCCAGAGGCAAAGAGCTCTCAGAGGGCACAGTTTAGCAAATTGGAGGAAAAAAAATAAAATAAAGTAAATGAAAGGGTTTTTCATCCTCTCTCTCTCTTCTCATTACACCTTCTGCCAAGGCCAGGATATCTACAGACTGTATTGAGTTAGTCCAAGGACTCGGCACGGGATGGATGGGTGGGTAGGTGGGTGGATGGATGGATGGACAAGAGGGTGTGTGTTGGTGGGTGGATGGATGGTTGAGTGGCTGGGTGGGTGACTGGAAAGATGGTATATGGATTTATGGATGTATATATAGATGGATGGGTATACAGTTGGGTATATAGATGAATGGGTATATTGATGAAAGGGTATATGGATGAATATACGGTTGGGTATATAGATGAATGGGTATATTGATGGATGGGTATACAGGTGGGTATATAGATGAATGGGTATATAGATGGATGGGTATACAGGTGGCTATATAGATGAATGGGTATATA